>NC_056732.1:540192466-540254966 GCF_019279795.1 Protopterus annectens | reverse complement strand
CTTACTTTCAGCTAGCCTGTATTAATTTACAGTGTTGCTTATTGTGCTGTGAAAACAAAGTTGTGAATTATGTTCTGAGACAGTGGGCTTTCACCAATTTGAGGACACCCTAAAAACAATAGGATTTGCAGTTAAAGCTACCAATTTGCAACACCAAACTCTGCACTGTGATGTACATATTACTAGTAATGATATTTATTTAAATACCTTGCATTAGACCAGACTCTCCAATGCTTTGCATCATCACCGTGGGCATTTAAAAAGTGGAACACCTTGAGTTATTAGGAAGGGTACAAACACTGCTTCTGTTGGGTAAGCAGTATTTGAAGATTCCTTTCACAAAGCTACAGTGTGTGTGTGTGTGTGTGTGTGTGTGTGTGTGTGTGTGTGTGTGTGTGTGTGTGTGTGTGTGTGTGTTGGGGGGGGTATAGGAATGGTATTACTATTGATCTGACTGAATGCGTATGTTCTGAAACTGGCCACAGAGCCCCAGGCATGCTCTGCCATAAGAACGTGGACTGTTAATTTACAATTTGTGATGTTATTACAATACTGCATTATTATGTCTGACATGAGCTGTACAGAGTAAGGCTAATGTTAAACACAGCATGCTGTAGGGCATTCTGTAGCAAAGACAGAATGATTGTCCTAGCTAACAAGGTACTCTGCATTTATTGGGAAATTCTGTTTTCCATTCTGTCCTGACAGAGGACATTCACTTAAAAAAAAGCAGCCTTATTTCACCTGTGTGTTTACTTAGAAATAGTCATCTGAAAAATGAGTTGAGAGCTATTGTTCATTGCAATATGCATTCATGATATGGGTAGACCTCATGAAATGATTCCGCGAGGCAGGGCTAGCCACCCAGCAGTGTAAAACTTGGGTCTGGATGATAATCTCCATGGGTAGACCTCATGAAATGATTCCGCGAGGCAGGTCTAGCCACCCAGCAGTGTAAAACCTGGGTCTAGATGATTATCTCCATTGAAGTAACACCACAACCCCATGTGCAAAAATAGGAAAGGAGGATTGTGGGTGGGTGCATGGATGGCTGGGTGCAGCTTGTGATTTCTCCATATGAACTGAGGCATGCATTCAGCATGTGAGTACCCATATGAATTAATGCATGCTTTCTGTATGTGAATAACCCATATAAATTGAGGCATGCATTCTCCTTGTGAGTGTACCATGTGATCTGACACATGCATTCATGTGAGTACTGAAGCAAGTATTCATCATGTGAGTTTCTCACATAAACTGAAGAATGCATTCAACACCTCTTGTGAATTTAGCTGCAACTTCAATTCATCAGCTACAAGGAACATTAATGTCTACAGCAGACAATTTAATGCTGTTTTTTGTCTTTAAGAAGGAGTTTTTCTCGAATGCTAATTGGCATAATGTATGGCATTGTGGAAGCTGATGCATGTAGTTTCTATAAATAAATGAGCATGTCTGGAATACTCCGATGTACTGTTATGTGTGCTAGAGAGAACTGTATTTTTTCCTTAACTGATGCCATCACTTTGTTCAGTATGTTTATTATGTGCACTATTTTAACCAACTGCGTGTTCATGGCCATGTCTGACCCTGCGTCATGGACCAAATATGTTGAGTAAGTACGCCTATGTTTTTATTCTTTGAGTGCTCTCTAGTTTCTTTATGTTCTGTTGTTCTTTTCTTTTGTTCCCTGTACTATTTCATTAACAATGACCTTTGAAATATCCTTATCTGTCCTGATGAACTGCGTTGCCAGGTATTTTTGCCTTGTGAGCCTCAAGCAGCAAGTAAGTTAACAAATTTCAGTGATTCAACTCATGATTTTGCTAGCTTCACCTGCTATGCTACATCTAAAAGAGACCATGGTATGAATTTACTCTTTTCATGAAAAAGGGGTTGCCTTGTTTAACATTTTCATTAAAGGGATTCCGAAAAGAATGGAATAAGTGACTTGAAAGTCATTGGCTTGTATGAGTTTTTGGCAGCATATGCATTTTGTTCACACTATAGCACTTGTGTTGAAAGGACTACATGAGTAAATATTGCTTATTGTGATAAATGTATCACAGTTTTGGTATGCAATTAGTAGCACATGATGACTAATCAGAAAATTTACTAAAGTTGCAGCAGGTATTATTCATCCACTATGTTCTTTTGAAATGCATAGGATAAGAGTAAATATTCCTAAAATCCTTTTGGATAAAATCATGTATGAAAATAAATTAAATAATAAAAATGGCAAGTAGAGGAATGCTGGTTCCATTCGGTAGTGGAGACAGATTTATAATTAAACATTGATTCCCAACAATTTTAGCACAAAACCATCACAATTAAAACAAAAGAGATGTTAAATGTGTCAAGCACAAACTATCATCTAGAAAGCACAGCACAAACTTAAGCACCTCATAATGTGGGAGCTGTGTTCCAGATTCCCGAGTCTCTAAAGGTGCTACATATGTGGTTCCTCTGAGGCTGCACAAATTCCAGGAAAAACAGAAAGAAGTAAAACAACACAACTGTTATACCTTTGCTCTGAGTGGTCCTTAGACAACATTAAATATTAACAGTAGAAGTATTCAGTTATATCATATATATAACAAATCATTTTAGATGAGATCTCTGAGGTACAGTTTTACAGTATAAGTTAATCTAGTAATGGATAGTGAAATTCTTTTGAAAGGAGTGTCTGTTTTATAAGAATAAAAAACTCATTTTGTATAACTGAACTTTATTAATATGAAGACATTGACTCCTAATGGTGTATTTGTGTTTGTAGTTAAAAATACACATTTGCCTCCCAGAATGTGATAAACTTAATTAAGAAATAGCCTTAATTATATCAGTCTGTCCCACAGTAAAAACACTGTGTGCAATAGCAGGGTATTAATGCTTGGTTTCATTTATGAAGTCTTTCCTTAGCTAAAGAGTAACTGTACCTCAGTAATATTACAAAAGTGCTTCAAATATATTTTACAAAATAGAGTCTTTCAAATATTCATAAGGAACATTCATGCATAAAACATTAGAATGCTAAGTGGTAATGCAGAAAAACTGCATAAAAGAGTAAAAAACAATTGTACTTGTGGGAGGCTTGCCCAGTACTCCCAATGTGGGGACTTTGCCTGTATACCTTCAGTCTCTATGAATAGTAACTCCAAGGTTGCACAAACTCAGAGAAATTGATAATGTGCTAAAAAAGATCACCTTTAACCTGTTCTCTGATTCCTGTGACCTCTGATAAAAGTACGCAATGCAAGCTGCAAAGTGCTAACACCCTGACCACATGAAAGTGCAATTTCAAATGTATAGTCTTTTAAGACTTGATAATAGAATAGTAATATTTATACATATATATATATATATATATATATATATATATATATATATATATATATATCATCATGCTAGACTAATTAATCTAGGTTGCATTACAACCTGTAGAAGAGTAAATAAATGATAAAAAAAAATATTAAAAAGTGTAGAACATATGTATGTGTAACTGTAATGGTGATTATGAACGGAGCAGAACTTGTAAAACCATTAAAGTCAGTCATGTAAAGGAGCATCACTTCCTCCATGTAGCCCTTTTGCATACAAGGTTGCTGTGTGTATGTATTGTACAAGGAAATTAATGTACTCTGTATGCTAAAAGCGTCATGTGAGATTTCAAGTGCTTGACCATTGGGACTGTACACAATAATGCTCTGATGTTTTTCCTTTAATGAAGTTAATCAGTTCTGATTATTTAGAGTGTATACAGACTAGCAGAAAATCTCAAGAATCCATTTCTCAGAGAATAAGAGGTAACTGCTGATCAGCATGAAATGAACCTCTGAATTAATCTGACAACATGCTATTGACTAGAACATATCTCTCAACACTTTATACGTAATATGTTAAACCTTCAGAGCTGTAGCTCTGCTCAGATAAACTGAGTTCTTTAAGGGCTTTAGAGAAATATGCAATCTAAGCAGCTTATATTTAAAAAGAATTGCTATAAGCAGTTGGTACTACATGCCTTTAAAACCAGTAGCCAGTAGTAAAAAGCTGTCTAATTTTAATTTTCTGGAGGAATTTGTATTGAGAACTAGATAGGAGGATGGATATAATTTATAATTTTATAATGTACAGATTATACTGGATTCTTGCATTAATATTGAACTGATCACAAAATAAATGTTTATGACCACTCTTATCAACATATAGTGGTCATGAACTATACCTTTCTATGTGCACATAAATGCACTAATGTCAGGTATTGGAGAGTTTCCATATTGCATGTCTTCTTGCAGAATCCAAACATTTTCCCATATTCCTTTTGACAATGTGTTTTGCCACCATACTGGATGACTATCGTCTTGCAAATATATTTAGTACAATTGATTAGAACTGTGTGTTTTTTTTTCAAATAATGGTTCATGTTTAATTTTTAAAATACAGATGTATAACACATTGTTATCGTAACTAAAGCTTTTTAGAGTGAAATTATGTGCTTTACAATGCAAGAAATGCAGATTCTTTTAACTAATGTATATATTTTCTCATAACTATATTATATTTAATATGAGCAATAAGTGTTGAGATGTATGTTTTAAAATCATGTATTGGTTCAAAACAGTGAAAACCAATGGCTTCATGACTCATTCCTTCCATTGGCCTGGCTAGGTTAATGCAACAGTTTATGAATATAGAATGATATGACAGACAGTGATCATCTCTGCCTTGATGACTTATCACTTCATCAAGGAATACCATACTAAAGCTTGATGTGTTTTTAAAGATAACTGTCATGTGTGCTTCTCTACCACCGTTGTCATAAATGCTCCGTAATCACAAGGAGAAGTTTGCATTTCAAATGGGCTGAATATGCTTCTCCTTTCTACCTCCATTGACATCTAATACTCTTGCTTTCTAAACACTCTACTCAGGTACACTTTCACTGGCATTTATACATTTGAATCATTGATAAAAATACTGGCGCGAGGATTCTGCCTTGAACAGTTCACCTTCCTCCGAGACCCATGGAACTGGTTGGATTTCAGTGTTATTGTTATGGCGTAAGTATTGTTTTGTATCCTATGTTAAATATAGTTATACATTTATACCTGCCTACATTGTTGTTTTATAAATATATTAAAATAGCTAATAGTTATTAATGATTGTTTTCTATAGTGTTATCATATTATACAATCTGGTGTATGTTAGGGAAAGTAATCTGAGTAATTAATATGTGAAAACAAATCAATAAATAAATGCATTTCAAATGTTGTTTCTTGGAACAATTAATGCTTTCAAATTAATTTATAGCTACCCCACACACTAACTGGCACATTTTATACAAAATAAAAGAAAGAAGTTGAGACTAATAGCTTTTTTGGACACCTGATTCCAAAGTGTTTAGGTTTATATCACAGCTGCAAAAGGCATACCTGACATGCAAAATAAATAAATAAATAAAAACAAGCAAACATATAAAGACACAAGGAAACAAACAAAAAACAGATAGCTGGAAGGAAACCATTGTAATAACATCTGTACTACTGAAAAATGATATCTAGATGAGAAAATCCTATTAAAGTAAAATGTAGACACAAACATAGGAAAGGAATCTGCTTTCTGCCATTTACATGAATGTACAGTCACCAGTGAGGAATGAATGTTTACCTTTAATATACAGAAACACAAAGCTCTAAACAAAACCTTTCTGCCTTACATTACTAATATTGTATAGGCATTTGATGACAGCAGAGTGCGCCTGGATTAATTCTGTTATTATTTTATTATTTTATTTTTTGTCTTTGGATTACCATAAGGGAAGAACCTCTGCAGAGATATACTTAATTAGCTCAGAGCAACAGAGCAATAAGTTATGTACTTTTCTACATTTAAAAGAAAACTCCACCTTCGCCTAAAGTTTAGCTCAGCACTTGGGTTAATTGTCTCCATATGATATGTTCCTGGTATTGTGTAGGTACCAGGAAGCTTCTTCTACTTTCTTTAAACTTAACTTCTCCAATATTTTGCAGAAGAATTTGCCCATGCCTTCATGACAAACCACAGACACAGAAATCTATAATCAGGTATAGCTGATGATACTATAGGGGTAATTAGTTCTGCTAAGGGCAGGCACTCAGCAGTTGCTGTATAAAAAAAAAATAAATAAATAAAAAGCAGACATGAGTGAAACTGTTTTCCACTGTCATTATTGTATTGAGGAGATAACTTGCTCTGATTCATACTGCTTCCATGTAGCCATGCCTGTCATAGCAAAATAGAACAGTTACATCATAGGTTCATAGGTTCATAGGTTCATAGGTAGGTACTAGGCTATCAGCCCAAGGGCCTACGTAAGCCTAGCCAACAAGGTTCCCTGTCTTACGCCACCCAAGAAAGTTATTTTCCTGTGTCACTGTCGAACAGAGGCACAAAAGTGATCTCCGAGGTGTATTTCTTATTTCCCATCCACTCATCAAGATTTTTATTGAAGAGTGCTAATGAAGAACTTTGCTTGACATTGATGGGTAGACTGTTCCAGAGTATGGGAAGTCTCTGAGACAGGAATCTATCTCTCCAGCATGTCCTGTTTATTGTGGTGACAAGGTTTAGATCCCTAGAGTATGTAGCTTGGAGGGATTGGGATTTCTTTAGGTGTAGCATGTTCAACAGCTCAGGGTTTGACATAGCTTTATATGTTAGGCAGAGATAACCTTGGAGTAGGCGATGTGCTACAGAGTAAAGCTGGAGTTTTTTGAGACTGTCAGTGTAGGGTATTTGTTTGAGGCCAGTAATCCTCTTTGTGAGGTACTTCTGTGGCCTTTCCAGCTGCTGCAGATGTCTTGTGAGGTACATTCCAAAAGGGGCGTTGTACTCTATAATGGTTTTAATGAGTGTCGAGTAGAGGGGAACAATGACCTCTTTTTTCCTGGATGAGAATCCTTTTATGATGAGGTGTGCCACGTAGAAGGGCTTCCTGACTACTGTGGTGATGTGACTATCAAAGGAGAGACTGCTGTCCACCTGCGTCCCAAGGTCTCTTATCACGCATTCAGTGTTAAGTAGATTGCTGCCTATGTGGTAGTTCATGGGTACAGAGCTTTTACCAAAGGGGATGACACTGCACTTTTTGGCATTGAGCTTGAGGCCATGGCTCTGACACCAGGCATCTGTCTCAGTGAGGCCCTTCTGTAGGATGTCCACATCATTTGGGGACTTGACTATGGCTCCTAGTTTGCAGGCATCTGCAAGCTTCATTAGCCAAAGGCCTTCTGTGTAAGCCTGTACTTCAGAGAAGTAGATACCAAACAGGAGAGGTCCCAGGACGGAACCCTGTGGTACTCCACTTGTGACTGCATTGAGGTCAGATTTGGAGTCTGCAACTTTTACAGTGTGGGTTCTGTCAGTGAACCAGTTGGCAACCCATCTTGTGATGTAGGGATTTATACCTAGCTCAGTGAGTTTAGCTATAATTCCAGAATGGGGGATGGTGTCAAAAGCCTTGGTGAGGTCAAGATAGGCTGTGTGAACCACCTTTCCCTCATCTATGGCTTTGGTGATTGCCTCAAAGAAGTTGATCAGGTTCAGGAGGCATGATCTGCCTTTCACAAACCCGAACTGGGTGGGATCCAGAGTTTGGACATTACCAATGTCTTTGTTTATGAGTTCCATGATGATACGTTCCATGGCCTTGCAGGCCAGACTCGTCAGGCTAATAGGTCAATAGTTCCCGGGATCAGTGGTAGCTCCCCCTTTGTGAAGTGTGATAACTGTTGCTGTGCATCATTCAGTGGGCACAAAGCCTGATGTGAGGCTATTATTGAACGTGGTGCTTAAGTGGGGAGCCAGTTCATTCTGAAGTTCATGTAAAACGCAGACTGGGATGTTGTCCGGTCCCATGGATGCTGTGTTTTTGGCTTTAGAGAGTGCAGCTTTTACCTGCGTAGTTGTGATTACAAGGACTCTGCATTCTTCCTGTATAGATATGGGCCCTTTAGGGGGGGGGGGTAAAATTAGCACTGAACCTATCTGCCAGGATGTTGGCAATATCATCTGGTTCTGTAATTTTCGTGCCTTTGTGCTGTAACTCAGAGCAGATCTGGATGTTGCCATTGAGATTCTTGATATAGCTATAGAATGCTTTGTGGTTGTCCTTGGAATAAGTGGCGATTTTGTTTTGTAGCTAGCTTTGGAGGATCTTATAAGGGATCTGAGCTTCTTACTAAAGCTGACCAGGGAGCTCCTCCACTCATGGGATTTTACTCTCTTTTGCAGCAGTTTCTTCCTTCTGTTATACAGTTTGTTTATGGCAGGGGACCTCCAGATTGGCTTCCTTTTTTTGGAGGATAGCATCTTGGTTCTGTTTGGGATAGCACGATCCATGCACTCGTGTAAGTGCTTATAGAGTGCATTTGTGTAGGATTCAGCAGTTGTAACTGTATTGTCCATCTACATGGGTGTCATGAAGTTCACCAGTTCTGTCTTAAGAAGCATGAACTTGGCTTTGGAGAAATTTTCTACCATGGTTTCCTTAATGGGGGGTGGGGGGCGGGATGTGGATATCAAGGGAGATTAGCTTATGGTCGGATCAGACCAACGAGGAGTTGACTTCAGGTGTGGAACACCGGTCACTCATGTTGGTAATGACTAGGTCTTAGGATATTGTTGTCCCTTGAGGGAGTGTAGATAAGTTGATCCAGGGCATTGGAGTTTATGAATTCCAGAAAAATTTGAGCTAAGGAGTTGGTACACAAGTAGTTTTCCCAGTTAATGGTGGGGTAGTTGAAGTCGCCCATTATTAAGGTGTTTGGTTGAACCCTAATATTTTCCAGTACATCAAGAAGAGAGAGAGTGGGAATTCTGGGGCATGGTGGGGGATCTGTAGCAGGCTACAATTTGGATTGAAGTTTTGCCCAGAGTTAGTTGCACTTGGATAACCTCGGATGCATTATGCTGAACAACTAGCCTGGAGGTGTGGATATCCTTAATGAATATGGTCACACCTCCACCTTTGGTGTTTCAGTCCAGTTACATGGCCGGAAAGTGTGGTATGAGTTATAGCCTGGTAGTGCAAGGGTGCTCTCTGGAGCCTTGAACCAGGTCTCAGTCACTGCACAGATATCGATGTTCTCCATTTTAAGGAGTGCCTCGAGTGAGTGCATTTTGAGATTTAGAATTATAGCATTGAGTAGCATTACCCTCAGTTTTTGCTTGCCTGTTCCTGTTACAGTGGTGAATTTTTTATTTGAACCTTGCCTAAAAAAGGCACTATAGGGGCAGTAAGATCCTTAGCCAGTATCCAGAATCCCAGGGGCGACAGGTGCAGGCCGTCTGTGGCAAAGCATCGTGGTCTGTCGACCATGTCATCCCAAGCAGACAGATACTGGATCCCCTTAGAGTGACACCAGAAGTTTAACTAATTTTTGAAGTCAATCATTTTGTCCTTGTACTGCGGTATCATTCAGGGTGATGGCAGAATCCTACTCAGGGCTAGGGTCATACCTGCCTTGGCTACAAGATCGGAGAACTCTTCCATGTCTCTTTTCATGTAGTCCAGCTCGATGTTCAACAGTAGCTGTCACCTTTTTTGATAAATTTGCATAAGCAGCATTATAGTATTGAAATGCTAAGCTTTAAACTTTCAATGTGTGTTGCTTTTATTACTTTACATTTTAAGATAGCTTAATTGTAGAATCAAAGCTGTCTGTGACATTTAGAAAACGGTCAGAGAATATGTTTTCTTGTAATTCTTGTAAAGTAGTAACATATTTACCAAATTGTGGGGGCAGGGAACTGTCAATTCATCTTTGACTTCAAAAGATACTGTGAACAAAGGCTTGCAATTTAGCTACTTTTTTGGTTGCGGGTGTGTAAATCCTTAGCATATTGTAAAACAAGCCCTGAGACACAGGCAAATGAAGGCCATTCAATAAATAAAACAAGCAGTCCTGTTACTGACAGTATATAAGATGACGGTGACTGAAACTAATCCCATTACATGTCAGTGGCATGGGAATACACCACTACTTCTTTATGTCTAGCATGACTCATGTAAAGCAGGCTTGAAATGGTTTATGGAAAAGAGAAAGGCTTGAAGAAAAAACATCAGATTGATATGTCAAGCCCCAGTGGTTGTCATTTTGCAGAAAACATAATATAATTCTATAATAAGCAGAGTTATTTTGAGGTGTTAAAATAGCTCAAAAACATAGGTAGAGTGAAAAATAGATTTTTTTTTTAGTTTTAAGGCAGAGTTTTCCTTTAATGACCATATTTTTAGTTTGGCACTCACTTCTGGTGTCTCTGACTAATTAACATTTTATAGCCATAACAAAACTACTCATAGCTGTTTCCACTTATAGATTGAATAGCAAATGAATATTCACAGATGGGTAGCATTGCAAAGCTATTCAAGTGAGTTTTTAAATTGGTTACAGAAGTGCAGAATGCATCATACGAAGCCCAGCTTGTCATACCCTTTCCAGTAAATGGGGTTGAAAGTGACAGTCTGGATGCTACGAGGTGCAAGCCCCACACCAAACCCTAATACATAAATTCCCCTACAGCATGGTAAATCTTATAACCTTTTCACTGGAAATGGAATAATGAGTTGGATTTTGTTGAGGCTGTCAGCAATGTCATGAAAAAAAGAAATGTTTGGTGTGCCTTGTTTTGTGATCTTCATTGTGTAAAATGTCCTCATCTAGTAAGCAACCTTGTGCATGCTATTAAGACCAAAAAACTGAAACATAGTGAAAAAATGCCACAGTGGGAATAGCTGTTGGTCAAATTTTGATGTGATCAGGGAGATGCATATCTGAGCTCAAAAGGCAATGTACAGGCAACCACTGACTGAATATCACCTATCATCTTTAATTAGTGAAGGATTTTAAATTCCCAAATGACAATTAAAATGCTGACATGAAATTAGCGAGAGTGGTTTATGGAATTGCGCTCTATTTGCATCTGTGATATAAAGCTCAATTCTTTTCATTTTCTGTATCCTCAGAAATGTAACTTTGCTCACTGTGTCTGTTGAACTGATAAGGAGAATCCACCAGGGTTTGGCTGTTCATTCACATTTGATGTCATTGTTTTGTAAAGTCATAGTCTACACATTGATTGGTGCCTGTTGCTGGACAAAGAGTTATGCATCCAAAATAGGCCTGTATTTAGAAAACTTTCTGACTAGCTGAAGGGAACAAAAATCTTTTAGCAGCCTGCTCAAGTGGCATAGAGGTTTAAATCCCTTGCTGTCGCCCAGGTGACATAAGTTTGATGAGCATCTCAAACAGCTGACAGAGCTGGCCAGAGAAGATGACAGTGGGTGCAGGTTTGTCCATCCTGGTGGGAGGGAGGTAACTTTGACTCACCGTTTGGTTGATACCCAGTGGACGCACTTGACATTGAACCCATAGCGCTTGAGTCTGTGCCCATACCTTTGCACTGTGCACTTGCACATAAATAAGGGTTCAAGCAGAGGACAGCCCCTATAATAAAGTAGAGGTAGCAGATTATTGCAGAGCTGCCAGGAGGGAGGACATGCTCTATAGGGGAGGCAAAGTTTCTCCCAAAGTAGCAAACTAGCTTAGGAAACACAGAAAAACTTTTTTTTTAAATAAAACAGGTAAAAGAAAACTATACTAACATGCTTTTTCAGATTTCTAAATATAAAACCTAAGTTCAAAGTACCTTCAAGTGAGTGATATCTCAAGTACGCTAAGATGTTTGAAAGAATTAAGACATACAAAGTACATTTGTATGATAACATGTCTATGCAATTTTTTTTTGTAAAACACTGTTTTTTTCTTTCACAGAACATTGCCTGCCTTAAGCATTGTCCTTCATATGTTCATAATGTCATACCATTTTTACATATGCTGGTACTAGTCCATGTTCTTTTGTTTAATAACCTAAATAGAAAAGCAAAATGTGTTGCATCTGAAAACGGCTGCATCATTAGTCAATAAATAACATATTGCTTATTAAAATTATAGTAAATAGTGAAGCACATAAACTTCAGTTCCACTTAAAATAACAGGGAAAGCTAAGAGTTGTTGTTCTGTATAGGTGTACTGTAATATTGAAAATGTTTTGCTTAATTATTCGTACATTTTACTAGCAGTCATCTTCCAGGGAGCATTAAACAGTAACTAATTTGACTTATTACTTATTTGTCCATGCAAAGGCACAACTCGTGTATAAAAATTTACAGTCTGAACTACCTGGCTCAGTATTCTGCATGCATTTGAGTAACATTTGGGAGTCATATTCCAGATAAACAAAAATAGTCTAATTTTCTGCTTAGCTAGGAAAACAGCTGGTGACATAGGGGAACATCCTGACAGGCTATAGTAATTGAAGTATTCACCTCAGCCTAAAATACAGGCAATAAAATATTTTAGAAGGGTTTGTTGTTCATCTTTGGGAATTGCTGCCTGCTTTGTATTGTCCAGAAATATTAATGTTAGACAACTAACTTGATTGGCTCTTGAAAAGAATCTGATTGGTAATCAGTATTTTATTAATGAAAAGATTTCCCCATCCTTTGTACGATCTGATGAAGGAAAATCCAAAAGCGCTTATCGTTTGAACATGTTTGAAGGGGAAACATTAAGTTTATTTGAAGTTATTTGGTTTTATTCTGGTTTTAGCTTTATGTAAGCATATTAAAAGAGAATTTTAATGTTGTCCATGATGGTGAAGTTCGGCTCTTTGTTCGCTGTGTATTTCTTGGTTTCCGAATCACCTTAAGCAGTTACAGATATTTTAGTTGCATTGTGTTATACATGTTTATCTAAGTAACTGCACATGGCTGAAGGAATTCTAAAAGTTGACAATGAAAAGGGAAGAGCTGTCTTGGATTTTACAAAGAGTCATAGCCTCTATGAATGTATAGGAGAAAGTACGAATCCTCTGCTGAGTTTAAAGTTAGATGTGGAAGGAATATTCCCTAATAAAGAAGTTGGTTCTACTGAAAGCTTTGATAACATTTTCAGTGAAGTGGAAACATCTGCCTATTGTTTGAAAAGGTTACAGTGGCAGTGTTTCCACCTAGAAGCTAGTATGCATTACAGAGTTATTGCAAGAGGGATGAGGGTGAAATGTATGCCCAGTTATGGAAATAATTATCCAGATTTACTTGCCCGGTGGCAAGCTATAAATCTGAAAACCAGTTTTAGATATATGTGTTGAATATTTTAAGCCTGAGGAAAAAAACCTGGTCAAGCAAATTAAAACTAAGCAGACAGAACTGGAACAGATGGATCTCTCTGATGCCTGTATTAATAGACTAGAAACTTTACAATTTAACTTGAATACGTATGATAATACCACAAGAAACAGCAAACTCTTGAAAAACACAAAAACAGCCACTGAGTAGTCTCTAAAACACCAAAACAAACTTTAATATAGTGAAGCACTTTTCGTCTACCCAAATAGGTAGACTTCATCAGACAAACATATAAAAACAGTGTAGCAACCTTTTTAAAGCCAAAAAGGCACCAAATCCAAACCAATCGGCTCTTGTGCTTAATAAACCAGCATTAATTAGAAAATTTAAAGGTACATCACGAATATACTGATAAAAATGCTAAGAAGTTGTAAAAATATGAAAATACATGTTGTTGTATCTTTCGGCTTTAGGGGTCGCCACAGCGGAACTCCGGTCCACTAATGATTGGCAGTAGATTTTTACATACCGAGTTGCCAGCCCTGATGTACAACCTTCAACGAAGGTACGCCCTTTCACGAATGTCAAATTCATAAAAAAAATACATATTCTACCTCCCAGATGGAAAAACAGTCTCAAACCTTATAAATTTCATTGTATTAAAATGTAAAGAAACAATAAATAGCATGTAATATATAATATAATATATTAAGTCTTACCTACTTTATATAAAAATCATTATGTTTGTTGCAATAAATAAGAAATTTTAGATCACTAATCACATGTACAATAATAAAAAAATTAAAAAATATTAAGAAAAAGGAAAAAAATCTACTGAAGCAGACTTTTCAACTTCAAAACGCAAGACAAAGAAGTAATCTCATTAATACCAGGCAAGGTATTGGAATCCACAACTGAGATCGAGACTAGTAATTTAAGAGATGAAGTAGTCATAGAGCTGGTTTCTGTACATATAGAATCCAATAAAAATAAGACATCTAACCCCTCCTCTAGTGAAGAATTAATTACTCCTCTGAATACAGAAACTAAACCTAAACAAGGAGCAACTCACATACCGGTTACGCACAACCTACCGTTTTTTTTAAACAAAGTTGGCAATTCAATCCCAGGGCAGTGAGGAAGTAGGAAAGAAAGAGAAAGAAATGAATGCAGTAGTGAATTCGACACTAGTAGTCAATCTGTCTGACACGCAGTTAAATGATGAACAGATACAGTTACTGAAAAAAGGCTTGACATTTATCCCTTATTTATCATCTGAAATAGGTGAATTTGTTATCGAGGCCAAATGTTTTGGCAGAAATGTCTCTTTAAGGAATTTTTTTGGCAACCAGTAAATAAGCACTGATAGGTGCCTTAGGAAATTAGGCACTTTTGTTCCTGTCAATCACCCAACGGTAGATCTCTTTATAAGATTATGTGAGAATGAAGTTGAGAGGGTGAGGCAAGGTAACAGTCAAGTCAAACTATTACACAATATCACATCTAAGGAGAAAGGAGCTTTACATGAACTTCAAAAATGTGATGAAGTAGTGCTAAAACCTGCTGACAAAGGAGGTGCTATAGTGGTAATGAACTGTAAATGGTACAGGGATTCTATGAAAAAGATGTTAAAAGATGAGAAAACTTATAAGAAGATAAACCAAACAGATTTGGACAAATTAATTGTTAGGGTGAAAAATAATCTTTATGAAATGTTGACGCAAGCATGTCTGAATCAAGAAATATATGAATTTTTTGAAACATCTAATCCAACAATACCATCTATTAATGGATTACCCAAAATTCATAAAGATATGAATACCCCCCATTACGTCCCATTGTGGCAGGCAGGGTATGAGTTACTGAACCCCTATCAATATATGTAGAGAGCGAAGTTAAAATGGTATTATCTGAGGTTACTATGGTACTCAAGGACACAGGCAGCTTCTTTAGTCAGCTGAATATTATGTTAAATGATGTGACGGAATATTCAGACTTATTGTTGGTTACCATGGACATTTGTAGTTTGTTTACTTCCATTCCTAATGAGTATGGCATTGAGTCTGTCAGGACTCTAGGAACTAGAGTAAAAGCTAGAATAGATATGGATCTGATTTGCTCATTACTCGAGCTGATCTTAGAAACAAATGTTTTTGTTTATGTAAAAGACATTTATTGGCAATGCTGGGGGTAGCCATGGACACCCCTTTGTATGAACAGTTATTCGCTTGGTCCTAGCAGAATGGGAGAATGAAAAAGTTTTTCATACCATCAATCCTTGAAGAAGTAAGGTTATCTACTACAGGCATTTTGTGGATGATGCATTCCTCTTATGAAAAGGGAATGATGGACAACTTAGACTTTTTGTGGATTATCTAAATTGAACTACACATCTTCTCAAATTCACTGTACAATGCTCCAATACAAGTATAGACTTCCTAGATGAGAAAATATCGTTGAGTCATACTAAAGGTTTACAAACATTCATATTCAGAAAAGATACATGGAGAAACCATTATCTTTATAAGAACAGCATGCATCCCAAGCATATGTCGAAGAACATTACGGAAAATGAGGTAACACGAATATCAAGATTGTGCACTCAGGAGTCTGACTTTGAGGATGAGAAAGTAAGGTTACAAGAGCTTCTAAAGGAAAGAGGTTATACTAAGAGAGATGTCATCCTAGATTCAGAAAAAGTAAATGATTTAAGAATGAAAAAGGGACTTCCGTTTTTCAGTAAAGGAACAACTGCAGAGACAAAAACTGAGAAAGCTATCCCCAAGAAGAAGCAAGTGAACTTTGTGCTAACTTATACCAATGATTCCGGAAAGATATGTGAGACTGTAAGAAAGTTTTGGCAAATGTTAACTCAAGATACTAAGTTGCATGAAATAGTAGGCGAAGGACCTAAATTTGTTTTCAAAAACAAAAGAACCTGAAACGTTTATTATGTTTGAAAGATGGCTTCTGAAGAGAAAATGTTGCAAAGAAAAAAGGCACCTTTAAATGTGGAAGATGCACTGCATGTAATGTTATTGATAGCAGTAACCTCTTTCGGCATCCATGCTCAGGTTTAGAGTATCGTTTTTCCTGTTAAGCCAACTGCAATGCACAACATGTAGTTTATCTTGCAACTTGCCTAAAATGTTCAGCATATTATGTGGGCAAGACAGATCAGCCATTTAAAAATAGAATCTTAAGATACCTTAGAGATGTACATAATGAAGATTCCAAAAATGCCCTTGCTAATCATGTTAAAGAGTTTCCTGCACATTGCTTTAATTTCAAAGTGATAGAGGTCACTTTTACTAGTATGAGTAGGGGAAATGTGAATAACACAGAAAAGAATGAAGTAAAGTGTATTGTTAACCTGAGAGCTGATAGACCACCAGGCTTAAATGCTTTGGTTCTGTTGAAACCAATACTGAAAGACAGACTACCCCTGATTGGCTAGAAAAAGAGGTGTGTTATGAGTCCTACTGACTGATTGGAAGATGTATTATAGGCTGCTCAGAGGGAGTTGGCTCTTGAAAAGAATCTGATTGGTAATCAGTATTTTATTAATGAAAAGATTTCTCCATCCTTTGTACGATCTGATGAAGGAAAATCAGAAAGCACTTATCATTTGAAAACGTTTGAAGGGGAAACACTATGTATATTTTGAGTTATTTGGTTTTATTCTGGTTTTAGCTTTATGTAAGCATATTAAAGGAGAATTTTAATGTTGTCCATGATAGTGAACTTAAGTCCTTTGCTCGCTGTGTATTTCTTGGTTTGTGAATCACCTTAAGCAGTTACAGGTATTTTACTTGCAATTCAGTGAGCTTTGGTTGTTCTACAGTATAAAACTGTAATTTGGATGGAGTGAAAATTCTATAAGTTGATATATACTGTAGTCCTGTGGACAAGGTATACATTTTTGGCAATGTCTGTGCAGTCAGTGGTTCCTGGGTCCTCTTGAAAATAGGCTCTGTCATAGAATGCCTACATGGCACTGGATCTCTACTTTGTTGTCCATGGGAACTACATCTACTCCTTTACATGCAACAGCACCACGACTGGGAGCTGATGCCAGCTCTGTGATGTCAATGGCTTTGAAACTTGCAGAGAGTCTCCTATGCCAGCTTGAAGGTCCCTCTAACAAGGATCATTAACACTACAAAAAATCCTCATATTCACTGGGCTAGACATTGCACACATTTGGAGACAGCACCAGTCAACCACTTTCCATATGATATCTCTGTCCATATTGTAACAGTCACCTATCTCCTAGTAGCACAGTGGCCATTGGCTTCCAAAGCAGCTACTAAAATGTTTTGATTTGATAAAGTCGATGCTGCTTCTAGCTTCATTACACAAGTGATAATCCCGTGCACCAAGAACAAATGATTGCCACGTTTCTTTGCACTAATTTTATATGTTTGTAAATTGTGCTGTTTATCTGTTTTCATTATTTGCATACACAGTAACTCTTAGTAGCATGTTGATGTTCATTTGCATGTCATTATGTGGTCCCATTTTCCATAGTAGCCAGGTCACATTACATAGGTTTCTGAATTCTCTCCTCCCTTCTTATCACCATTTATCATTCTATTCCACACCTGCCACATATTCAGTTGCCTGTTTATTGCATATACTATCTTTTTTCCTTTAACAATTTTCTCAGTAAACGTATCCTTCACATTATAATTTCAGTTGTTAACTACTGTAGGTTCATTTATTAACATGTCATTAGAAAAGTATTCTGTTATTTTTTAATATATTCTTACCATTCTAAGAATCCACTTGCATGGAAGTGGAAATGAGATGATGGATGACTTCAGCCAAATGATTCACAGACAGAATCATGCATATGCCATTATGTGTTGTGCACAACACTTAGTTTAATGAGAAACGGAAATGAGTGTGAGATTTGAATACCATCCATTATGTGGTTTGCTAAGTGCCTCCTGTAAAGATGCAGTACTCTGGGGAGGGGGTAGCAGGAGATAGGGTGCACTTTAGAGCAGCAGTCTGTCCTTGGAGACATTAATAACACTTGCAGAGATTGGAAAGTGGGGACAGTACTCTTAATTATGCAGAACATCTCAGGCTGTCAGTCTGTGCTGTTGCAGTGTCTGAGCTGCTTGGAATGGGTAAGAATATTGAAAAGGCCACACAGCATGATGGTCTCTGCTCATATTATATATACTGCATGCATTTTCTGGAAATGGTGGTAGTACTGTGAAAGGCATGCCACCTCACAGGCTAGGTGCCATACTATTTATAGGTCCTCATGCATTCATCAAGCTGGTTAGCCATTATTATGCTTGTGTCCATGTTATTTGTCACTGTGAGGTGGCACTGATGCCTTTTGAAGTACCACACAAATCACAAGTGCTTTCCCTCACAGGTATTCCATGACCATTGTTTGAAAGTGACATGTTCAGTGTCACAAGGTATGCAAGTTTGACAGAGGGCATTAAACCTATGAGAACAGCCCCTTAGCAGTTGTATATTCTTTGGGGACTCAGGTGCGCAGCAGGATCATACCTGTGTTTATCATCAGAAGGAAATAGCATAGGAGGCATTCTGATGGTTGCACTAAGGACATGCACTATGGCAGTATTGTGGAACCTGTTTGATATGGTCATTACTTGCTCCCATAACTATAACCATATATTTGGGAACAGGGCTGCTCCCTGCTCATTGTATTCCTTCTTCCCTGAGTTCTGGGAATTTTAATGATATCATACTGGAATCTTATGGCTCTGATTCTCTGAACATGGGAGGGATTATGTAGTGGGGCTTTCCTCCTGCAAACTTAAAATTCCTGAATTTAATGTACATGAATGTTTCAATTCAGCAGATACATATTTTTGACACATTAGGGTTCACTGATACAATTACAATATTTCCTGCTGCTGTGCTACAATAGCCGTGACAGTGCTGCATAGGTTACCTGAAAGAAATAACAACTAAGCTGTGTGTGTGTGTGTGTGTGTGTGTGTGTGTGTGTGTGTGTGTGTGTGTGTGTGTGTGTGCATGTGTATGTTTGCTCGTGTGTGTGTGTGTGTGTGTGTGTGTATGTGTGTATGTATGTGTGCTCGTGTGTGTGTGTGTCTGTGTGTGTGCATGTGTATGTGTGCTCGTATGTGTGTATGTGTGCTCGTGTGTGTGTGTTTTTGTATGTGTGCATGTGTATGTGTGATTGTGTGTGTGTATGTGGCTCCTGCGTGTGTGTCTGTGTGTGTGTGGTGTGTGTGTGTGTGTGTGTGTGTGTGTGTGTGTGTGTGCACATGCGCACTTCCATTGGTATACAGGGGATGTTCTTCTGTAGTTCACTCCTGTGAGTGCACTGTAATGCAATTCCTTTACATAGCCTAGATATGCAGTATAGCTGCCTCTGAATTGCATTAATGCAGTTAGTCATAATGTGTACCTCATTTCTATATGCATTGCATGTCACCTACATGCCTGTATATAGTTACATGCGTATACAGTGTTGTTCAGCTGCCTGTGAATCAGAAGGTGGCATTTTCTTTATGTTGCTGTTCACACTGGTCTGATTGGAAAAGTATATTATCTCTTAAACTTGACCTTACCTGTATGTTACATAAGGGTATCGTCTGTTACCTTTTTTACAGGACAGTCCTGCTCTGAAATAAACGTGAAAATAACAAATGTCTTTATATATCAGGAAAAAATGTATTTTCTGTCATTCTTGAAAATATTGTATAAAACCAGGGTACCATAATATTAACTGCATAGTTTGTTAGAAAACATCAGAAAGTATAAAAATGCTACAACAGAAGAGACTGCTGTGCACGTATGAGGGCCTGGGTTCATCAGCACCTCTACAGTAATTTGCTTTTTTTTTTTTAAAAGCTTCTGATGCCAGTTTTGGCAGTTATATTAACAGCAATTCATAAGGAAGATACCTAGAGAACAGTTGTGGTCATTTTCAAGAATGTACTAGATATTTGCCTTCTTGAAAAAGTGAAACAATGGTGTTATTATTGTCTTGTGATATGATACTGAGAGTAAGGAATTCAAGGAGCAGATCCTGCACTTCAGAATGTAAATATGTACCACCGCCTCTTTTTTTGCAATTTAGTTAACTTACTCCAGTGAGTCCATTGATTTTTTTAGATGTGACTGTTACGTAGGATTTGACTTTAAATTTTAGGACTGGGGGGGGGGGGTTTGAAAAGAAATGTAAGAAGAATTCATTGTTATATAAGACAAGTGTGCATCCCCACCATATATCCAGGAATGTAGTGAAAGGACACGTTTTGAGGATTATTAGGCTACACTGTGATGATTTAGTTATGGAACAAGCACTGCTAGAGTTAAAGAATCTTCTTGAAAGGGGCTATGATGAGAAAGACCTAGATGACTGTATAAATAGTCTAAGATCTGGAAGACAGACTATAGGGGTGCCATATTTTTCTAATGACCCTAGACATCTCATATATACAAGATTGACACATACTACCAGCAGTGATGCTAGATTAACTTTAACTTATTTTAGTAACATCAACACGATTTGTGATGTAGTAAAGAAAAATTGGGTGATTTTTATGTGTAGATGACAAGCTTAAACAGATTGTAAGTGATAAACCGCAATTCATTTGGTGATCATCAGGTGATTTCAATATTGACTGGCAATCCTGTTATGGCAACCATCCAACCCATCATCTAAACCTTCATGGCTTCACCCAACTAGTCCAGTCGCGAACCAGGATAAATAAAAACTCCAACAAGCACACTACCCTGGACTGGATACTAGTCAGTAATAGCCCCCAGTCATATATAGCAGGCTGATTATCGGATAGCCTCAGGGATCACTCCCCAACTTTCCTACTCAAAAAACACATATACCAAGTTAAACCTGTCATTTACTGTCAAATACGTAAAAAACTAAACTTTAACCCACTCACATTCATCTCATCCCTCAAAGAATGTAACTGGCATCTTCTAAAGTACCTCAGTCTTGATGACGCAGTTTAATTTTTTAATACTACCTTCCTGAGCATCCTTAATTACCACGCCCCCATAAGACTTTCCAGAACCAAAGCACAGAAAACCATTAAGTCAGAAATGAAAAACAGGGATAAAGCCTGGGAGCACTGGCGCAAAACCAAAACCCCATCAACTAAACAGAAATTCCTAGAACTACGCAATAGAGTCAAAAAGCTAATAAAACAGGACAAATTCCAGTACTACCAGTCTGCCCTAGACTCCTCCAAAAACAACCCCAAACAATTCTGGTCCTCCATAAACTCCATCCTCCACCCAGGTAAAGTCAGTACCTCTACTCCTAACATCCCTCACTCAACACACACCACACAAACCATACTATCACTAGCTAGACAACACAACCCCCCCTCCCCTCCAACCCACACTTTCAACTAGTAATCTCCTCACTGCCTTCTCTTTTTTGCCTGTTCCTACCTCCAACATAAAAAACTTGTAACTAAACTTAAGCCCACCAAATTAGCAGCCGACAACCTCCCAAGTGAATACCTACAAATCGCAGCTGATGCTCTAGCCTACCCAGTATCCATCCTGCTTAACCACTCTCTGTCAGAAAGTTATGTTCCCACACTATAGAAAATATTACATATAATTTCCCTCCACAAAGGCAGCACCTCCACAGAACTAACCAGTTACCGCCCCATAGTTATTCTCTCTTCACTCCAAAATACTAGAGAGATGCATTCACTCTCAGGTCTCAGACTACCTCCTTACTAACAACCTCCTTTCCAATACTCAACATGGTTTTAGACCAAACCATAGCACCACCACTGCCTTACTCTCCTTTACTAGCACTATCCTTCAGCATAAAAACAATAGCTATCTCTCCTCTGTTACTTTCCTAGACCTATCTATGGCACTCAACGTGGTCCCACACAAACAACTCATCTCTGTCCTCAATAACCTATACTTCTCTCAATCAGTCACCAACTGGTTTCAGAGAGTCACCTGTCTGACTGCCAACAATCCGTTGTATGGCAGAATGACATATCTCCCCAGCTACCTGTCTCCATAGTGGTTCCCCAAGGATCCATCATTGGAACCCTACTCTTCTCTATTTTCACCAATAATCTAGCCTCTGCCACCAAACATGGCACACTCATACAATACGCAGATGATTCAACCATCATTTGCTCAACCCAGTCCCTACCCATACTGCAAAAAGTCACACAGGAAGCCTTTTCCTCTGTTGAAACTTGGTTATCCATTGCCCAATTAATACTCAACACAAACAAAACTAAAGTACTCATCTTACAACCCACCAAACATACTCAAAACAACTCTCACTTTAACATCACAGTAAAAGACAACACCACTATGCACCCAACAGAACACACCAAATTGCTAGGAGTGGAAATAGAC
Source organism: Protopterus annectens (assembly GCF_019279795.1). Classification (NCBI taxonomy): domain Eukaryota; kingdom Metazoa; phylum Chordata; order Ceratodontiformes; family Protopteridae; genus Protopterus; species Protopterus annectens. The sequence goes on along the minus strand of NC_056732.1, from coordinate 540,232,417 downwards.
AATAAACTAAAATTTGACATTCACATATCCATGACCGTAAAAAAGTCCACAAAAAACTAGGAGCATTATACAGAAATAAGCAACTTCTCACCAAAGCAGCAAAGATTTCAATGACAAATTCCCACCTTATCTCCACCCTACTTTATGCCTCTCCAATATATACCATCCTAAGTAAATGCAATCTAAACAAGTTTGAGACTTTCTGCAACAAAATTGCCAAATTCGCCACAGGGGCATCCTACCGTACTCACCACTGTGTCTCACTTGCTGAACTGGGCTGGCTTGAACTGCCTCATCTCCTTCAATGGTATCAAATCACACTCACCCACTAACTAAAAATACATCCACTAAAAGTCCCATCCCTCCAGAATCTGTTCCAACCCTATCGCACCACCAGACCACTAAGATCCATCAACAAAAATCACTTACAGGTCACTAAAGCCAATAACTTTGCTGGAGAAGCACTATTCTCTTGCGCCATAGCCAAATTATGGAACTACCTCCTACCCACAATCACCTCTGCATCATCATGCACCCACTTCAAAACTTTACTAAAAGCGCACTTAAAAACATGTTGGCTATGCCCTTGCAACTCCCCCTCTAATATCACCCACCCCATCCACCCACTACCTTTCTTTACACTCCACTAACTACTTTGATTATAGCAAGCTCGGATGCTCATAAGCATAACTACTTATTATACAACAGGAACTTCTTATTGTAACAATTGTTAATGTCTGTTATGTACTTCGCAGATGATAAAGATTCTAGTCTACTGATGTACTATGTTCTTAATCTGTAACTATGTTTGTAATTTTGAATTGCTATGTTGATCAAATTGTTAATTGTTATATAAATCCAATGTAACTACTGTTTGTATATTTTAACTGTGGAGCTTTTCTCCCCAGGCCTCAGCTGAAAATGGACCTACGTCCAGTCAGACACTCCCGGTCAACAAATGTAAATAAGTAAATAAATAAAATAAAATAATAAATTCAGTTTTAGAAACAGCATGTCCCTTAAGCAATGACTTTGCTATAAGAATACCAACAAGGACTATATACCATTATCCCAACATTCAGGTACCTTTATCTGCAGAAGATGTAAGACCTGCAAGCTTGTCTATACAGGGTGCACTTTTATGCATCCTACACAAGGTTTTGTAATAGAGACATCGTTTTATGCTGATTGTACAATGCAGAATCTTATATATTTTGCTTTTTTGTGTAGAGTGTTTTGTATTCTATGTAGGTAAAATGAAAAGGCTTTTTAAAGATAGAATTTTAGAGCATATGAATGATATTAAGAATAAGAAACTAGGTAATGCATTAACACAATATGTTTCTGATATGGGACAGAGACATGCATTTAAGTTCATGGCTCTAGAGTTACTTAGTCCTAACATAAAAGGTGGTAATTTTAAGAATTTTACTGAAATGTGGGAACAGAAGTGGATTATCTATCTTAATACAGATAAACACCCAGATATTAATGAAAGAGTTTCTCTTAAACCAGTGCTGAAGACACGCCCACTCCAACATTAGTCTTCTTCAGTGTATGCTGTGTTTTCTATCTTTTCAGGTAATTTTACTTTAAAGCAACTGATTGGTTGCCTTGATTGTTAAATTTATTGAGGTGTAGCACTGTTTAATAGGTCTGAAGAAGCAGTCTGAGGACTGTGAAAGAGCTTACCTTGTATTTTTAGTTGATTTGTTTTTTATTAAATATTTTGGTTTTATTTGAGCTGTGGTGATGTTTCTTTCTTTTGATATAATTTCAGTGTAAATATGTATGCCTGCATTTTGTAATTTCAAACATTTTTCTGCTGTAATGTAGTGTTGATTTGCCTTCACCTGCAGTCTTGTAAAGCAACGGGGATGGAATTTCTCATGGTTTTCATATACACTTGTTTTTTACTGCAAAAAGAAAATTATGCTTCCCATCACACATACATTGGAAGGAACCTATAAAGAACATATTTGAAAGTTTTTTTTAAAATTTCTTCTACAGCTATCTAATCAAGCTAACTATCAAGAGGTACGGGGTTTGATTATCACCAAAGGAAACTGGCTAGGCTAAAAATGGCCCACAAGGGCAGCTAGCCTAGTACTTACGTATAGGTTCATAAGTTCATATGCTGGTACTAGGCTATTGGTCCTAGGGCCTATACAAGCCTAGCCATAACAATTCCCTGGGTATTTCTTCCCACACTATTTACTTCCCTGGACTCCTGTCTAGCAGGGCGACTGACGTGATCCCCGGGGTGAATTTCCTTTCTCCCATCCAATCATCAAGGTTCCTTTTGAAGAGGGCCAAACAGGCACTCTGCTTGACATGTATGGGCAGTCTATTCCAGAGTTATCTGTTGGTAGGTTTTGAATGGGTTAATTTGTCCTGCAGAATGCAACATTTTTGTAAAAAAAAAAAAAAATGTTCCAGTGTGATCATTAGAACTGGCAGTAGTCCTACATGCAGGCTGCATTTTACTTGTATCATGTCTATAAGTTTATGCTGTTCATCCTGCTTGAATGTTGTCTGTGACATATTCTGTCCCTTTAGGTGAGAAATCCTTTAATGATACTTTTGTTTAACACTCATGTACATTATCTGTTGACAAACCTTTATCATGATCTGTTGATGTAAAACATCTGTGCAAAATAGTATTATTATTCATATCTTTAAAAGCCACATCCCCATTTCTTGGTTACATTTTATGTTTCTGGATGGCATTACTGTTACTTCTCTATTGCAAAAAAAAAAAAAAAAAAAAAAATTAAATAAAAACCTATACAGATTATTAAGAAGCACAGTTTTCATTAAAACCATCAGTCATTAATTTCTGTAACCTCTAAGTACTTGTATTCCACCCTCGTGGAAAATTGTGTGTGTGTGTGTGTGTTTGTGTGTGTGTGTGTGTGTGTGTGTGTGTGTGTGTGTGTGTGTGTGTGTGTGTGTGTGTGTGTGTGTGTGTGTGTGTGTGTGTGTGTGTGTATGTGTGTGTGTGTGTGTGTGTGTGTGTGTGTGTGTGTGTGTGTGTGTGTGTGTGTGTGTGTGTGTGTGTGTGTAGTAGGGCATCTCAGGTAACTGTGAGTATATATTATGTGGAGATGTGAGGTTTAAGAAATAGCAACAACTTTTAATGATGTGCAAATATGTTTCACTGTTTTTCCAGAAAAAAAAAAAATCACAGAATGCCAGAATACATAAATAAATAAGTATGCACACACATTTGCTAGAAAATTAGGTCATCTAGTTAGATTCCTAAAGGATTTGTAGATGTTTAGAATACTGTAGAGCACTGAGACCTGTATATGCTCAAATGATAATTCAGGACATAATGAATTCTTGTGATATGGAGTGATTCATTAATATTTTATCTAAAGTAATAACATTTTAAAGAGATCCATTCATAAAGTCAATGATTAAACCTTGATTTTGGAGTGTGTGGGAAAACCCGTGAAAAGTAAAATCCACATGCAATATATAATATATATATATATATATATATAAAATATATATGTATATGTATATGTATAAATATATATGTATATGTATAAATAAATATTTATATATATATATATATATATATATATATATATATATATATATATATATATATATATATAGATATACAGCAGAGTTTTGCAGATTAAAAAAGTTTCTGTTCCCACCAGATATACTGAAGTATTATAACTCTGAGTCCATGCACTGCTGTGGAAAAGAACACGCCCCTTTCCTGAGGTTGTGTGAAATCTAAGTCAGAATACCAAATGTGTTTCCGACATTCACTTTTGCTTCTTCTCCTTGTAAAAACAGATGTCAGATAATTTACTTTCTGTATGGAAACCATTTAAAATGATATATAACATCCTGTACAACAGTATCATCAACACTTTCTTCATTTCAGTTCCCATAACTAAACCAAATAATGTTCCTTATCCATTAATGAGTTTACTGTCAGTATGCAATCCCTTTTTGTCAGTAACTTAATGTTTACTCTGACCTAACATCAGTCTCTTTCTTCTTGTTCAGAAAAATGAAGCATTTTTTTTGCAGGTTTAACTTGTAAGTATGATTTAATTTATTTTCCATAGTTTCAAACTACTTAACCAAATGGAGTGATACTAGCATAAGATTCATAGGTTCATAGGTAGGTACTAGGCTATTGGCCTGAGGGCCTATATAAGCCTTGCCAAAAAGGTACCCTGGCTTTCACCACCCAAGAAAATTATAATGAAAAGAAAAGATATGATTTTTTTTTTGTTTAGCCCTACTCTAATGTACTTACTTTTCTCAGATACTGTATTTCAATTTATAGTCACATTTATGCCATTCCATTAAAATCTTATTAGCATTTTTCGGCATTGCTGGCATAAATAATTTTAAATACTGCCATTTTATGTTCATTTGAGGAGGAAATGGTATACATTAATATTTGTTTAATAGCTGCCTGTGTGCTGATTCCATACATAATTTTGTATCAGTTAGGTTTCTGTCAAATGATGTAAACATTGAAGGCTGATGCATCTTAAATTATATATTTAAATGATATGTCAGATACTTAATTTGTGCATGAAGCAGATGGTGGTAGATAAATATAAATAGAATATAAATAGACATGGAATGTTTTTGCCAAATGAATTAGAGTAAGGCTCGACTCTCTAACTTAAATTAAGTTACTGAGATATGAAACCATTTTTTTAAATAGAATTTGATTTGTAGTGCTTGGTAGCCTGGTGAATACAATGGTTTGGATGTTCTATTTCTTTGCGTTACATTCAGGGATAAAATGTTTCAGAGTTTTTGTGAAAATGTTCTTATAGATTGTACATTAACTATAGTTATCTTTGTCAGATCATTTTAAAAACAAAGAAGAGACTATATGTTGTAAATGTATGGTTTTAGCATGTGTCTGGCTTCAGTTTTCTGACCTTTATAACTGCAAAAAAATTGTTGCAATGTATGGGGCCATTTTTCACAAATTCCTTTCTCTAAAATAAAGATTCTGAGAGAATGAATGATTGCTGTTATAAATTAAGTGATTAGGCTTCAGCTCAAAGAAAAAAAGATATTCCAAGGTGTCATTAAATGTGGGATAAATAACAAATCTGGATGAATGTGTTACAAATGTTTAGTTTACTTGTCATCTCAGGCACACACTCACATGTTTCTAAATATATAGGCTATACATTATTTGACATAAACCTAACGGATACAAAATTTTGTATGGAATCCACACACAGGCTGCTAGAAAACAAATATTAATGTATACCATTTCCTCCGCAAATGAAGGATGGTTTTAATCTCTGGGTTTCTAAAGCATAGCTGAACCATCCATTTATGCTTATTCATGAGGCCAGAAAAAGTTCAAAACATGGTATGTCTACAGTTTGTCGACTTTAGCTTTATTGACCTGAATCTACCAATAAGACTTAGACATTAAAAAATAAAAAGTCATAAGTCATGAGGCTGAAGCACTTGTATATTCTAAAGGGGTGTTTCCATATCTCCCATGGTCCTACACTGCAGGAAGTTTAAGGTATCACACAGTGAAGATTGTATCATGGATGGGTCATTCTTGCAGTTTTTACTAAGCAGTTTGTTTGACCTTTTTACCATTTGGTTTAGTTTACAAACACACATACACACATGCTCGTGCACTTTTTCAATCTGCTTCATTCCTCAACTTGAAACTGAGGATCAAAATAAAAAATTCTTTTCATTTGCAAACTATTGCAAACAGCTTGTTATGAACATAACAAGTAGATTTTTACTAAGTACCACACATGAAGAACTAAAGTGGTTCAGCCCAAGCCACCAACTCAATATCGCTATTTACCTCTGAATGCTGGTATCTGTTCCTTCCTCCCCCTAACACCTTGCACCCAGTGAGGCGGCTCCTTTCACCCCACCCTTGCTATACCTTTTAATAAAGTGTTATGATTGGAGACGTGATCATAATTCTTTGTAGTGCAAAGAGCCTTATCTGCTCAATGCTTTGAAAATCAATGAAGCTCTTTGCTCTTTCAACTAGACAGCAGCATATATCTTAACCTCTTTCCTTAAGAATTCAATACAAATCCTAATATTATGGGAGGAGGAACAAAGGATCAAAATCAGTTTTAAAATATTGCTGTATATTACTTTAAAAAGGTAACAGAACAGGTTTGGCTTCAGCATGTATTTTTGATCAATAAAAAGTATGAGACTCTTATGTCTCATGTTATTGCCTAACTTTAATCTTTGTTGATTTACCAGAAAGTCAAAACATTTTAAGAGGGACATGGCAAAAATGTGATGCAAAATCAAGGATGTTCTGCAAATATGGGACGGCTGAAAGGTATTGACAGCAGTCAGAAACAAAGTGATCTTTAGAAGAACTAACAGCTTGTAATGGTGTTAGATCTTCATTCAGCAACACTTTCTGTTTGCAAATATGGTAAACTTTTTTCACCTTTTAAAAGTTGTTTTTCTTCTACTGCTGTTGATTGCCAGTTTGTGCTGTCAGCTTTTAGTCCCCAGCATGAGTCCTGATCTAGCTTTTATTAAGCATGCCTAGGCAAAAGATCACATCTCACACTACAAACAAGTGTAACAAGTTTATCTTTCTCATAATTTTGGAGCAGAATCGTGAAATACCATGCACTACAAAATACAAAATTTCAACTTGAACCAAGGCAGTCTCAAAAGCCTATAAGCAAACACTTATATCTCACTGGGAAGAAGTTTTTGACAGAGTCATTAGGAGTTGACATAGTGGTTAAGGTAGAGACAACAGGTACAATGTATCAGTCTCACCTTGAGTCATTATCTGATTATTGGCTAAGCACATATTCTGCAAACTGATTGAGGAGTATTTTATGAGTGAGTGGTTAAGATGTTTACCTCACAGACACAAGATACAGGGTTTGATTCTCAGCAGCCAGCCTAGTACTTATCTCTGAACTTATAAATCCCTCTCTGCAGCCAAAATAATTGCATAGTAATTAGAGAGAAAAAGATTAAAGGGCAATTATGACATCATTGTTCCTCATTCTGGACTGAAACATCTAGGATGGCTCTACTTTTTGGATATAGAGCAGGATGTGGTGGGATTATCAGATGTTCTACCAAGCATGTGAAAAAATGCATTTGCTTAGGAAAATATTCCAATCACTTGATATCTAAGTATTATGAAAAAAATCTGGCATTCATTCAGCACTTAAGAACATCATATCATTCATGTTCTTCCAACTGGAATGTTTGTCCATCTGGTATGAGGTGTGCAACCAGCCAATGGGATTTGCATCTGATGGGCATCACATTTTTCTTCAGGGAGCATAAGTACTGGACAGAACAATTTATATACCCAGAGTTTCTGAATTTGATCTCATAAAATAAAAAAATGGTGAGTGGAGTCTTGTTAGATAGCAGAAGTCCAAGGAGGTTGTTACGCATGTCTTTAATAAAATCAGGTTTAAAAATAAAAATGCATGTTACAATTTATGGGGGATAACTGATTTCATGGTTATAGAAATATTTTAGTCAAAGAATTAATGATAACATTTTAGCTAAAGAATATAATACCTACAGTATACAGTTTTCATCTCTTGTAGAGCATGAGGAATTGCCCTATAAAGTATCAAGATATAAAAATCAAGGAAAATGCAATATTTACTGGAGATTTTTTAGCAACCCAAGCATTGACTGGATAAACTAGTTAAAATCAAATAAGTATGTTCAAATAATACTTTACTATGTTAATCAAACAAATGATAAAAAACAATAAGAAGTGTATGCCGGTATGACAATATCTTAGATATCATACTGACAAATTAAGTTTATGCTTCTATAATTAACAGGATTATGATTTGTTTAATATAGTATAACTGAGCTTAGTGACACTGCATTTTAACAATTAATGTCATTACTTTGCAACACACTTAACTTTTGGGAACTTTTGTTCTACAATTTCACTTTTCCTTCAAACATTGAAAACATTAAATATATTTATTTTTTAAACAGTCTTTTATAATATGGTGCACATGTACCTTTGAGGACAATCTTTTAAACTTCGGAGCAACATATGTAATCCTCTAAAACACTGTGTGCTTGTGTGTGTGTGTGTGTGTGTGTGTGTGTGTGTGTGTGTGTGTGTGTGTGTGTGTGTCTCTGTGTCTGTGTATTGTTACTTACAGCTCTCTGTATATTTAAATCTCTGTCCACATTTTATTTTATTGTTACTTTGCATGTTTCTGTCCCCAGTTCCTGCCAACCATCCGACCCTCCTTCATTCAATCATCCCATTTGTTCTCTACCATGTAAGTGCTGACAGAGGGGACATCATCGATGCAGTCATTAGGAGTAGTTGAAGTTGTGGTTCAAGGTTTTCTCTGTTTTCCCTCTGGCCCTATTCTGCATCCACTCAATCAGCTACTGGAGAGGGTATGTGCAATAGGCTGGCTGCAGAGGATGTCCCTCATTCTCACATTGGATATTGCCTCCAAGCAGTCATATCTCCCACTGCAGCATGAGCAGTGGTTACTCCAGTTTCCATGAGAGATATCACACCGCTCTGAGTGTCTCTGAGTACACAAACCTCACTTTCTCCAAGGATTAAAGAGTGGACCATGTGCATTTTCTTTTCCATCACTCTTTCTCTGGTTCCTCCAGTGCTGAGACTGCCCCAGTAAAATGTATACACCCTTAAGCTAATAATTAACAGTTTGTCTTTACTTTTATACTTCTCCAGAAGAGATTCCTGTGGCTTATTCTTTTGAGATTTTACATGATTCTTACTTGTTTCCACTCTTACATGTCCAAGATGATACTACAAATGGTGAGAGCATCCCAGGGACCATACTAGGTTATTTTCTTATTTGCCAAGGCAGTTAAAGGTATATTATTCTGTGGCTGGCTGTCTCTGACCTTCATGAAGCATTAGGTCAGTTACTGGCACAAGACTTACCTGTCAGATCCTCTTAGATTTAGTGACATTGTGACAAGGTCAGGATACCTATGTCCTCAGCAACACATTTTGCTTCTTCTTTCATCTAATTACTACCATGTAACATGCAGAGACTATCTGCCCTGTATTTCATAATGCTAAGGGTAACTGCTGATTCAATGTCTGATGGTTCACATGCCTTACAGACAATGTAGGCAGCAGCATGAGGTTTATATCAGTGAATTACATGATTTTACTGTGAGTCAATATCAGGATTATAAATGCACACTAGTGCCCTGTCCTGAATGAAGCGTTAGACAGTCTCCTGCTGTTAGGTCATCATTACTAATTCAACAACTTATGGTGTTCTCTGACATACTTAGGTAAAACATGTTAATCATTTCACATGCATTTTATCCCCTGCATATGAATACTAAAGACAGCACCACTACTAAAAGCTGTATTTAGTATAGAATAATAGGTTAAGTTTCAGTAAACATTTTTGGCCTTAGCTTTCTTACTGCTGCTACTGATTTCAGGATTTCTCAGTGTCATTGTCATGATGTTTCCATTCCTGACAACTCCCTGCATGCAACAGCCCCATCTGTGTGATCCATGCTGGAAGAGACTTATGTTATTTGAGAAGCTTATGCTTGGGGTTCCTCCATTTTCCTGTGTGCAGGTTTATGTATTTATTTATTTACTTACTTATTATTTGGTGATCGGGCAAATGGACTGATCGAATGACATTGTTCAACTGCAATCTAAATGGGTCGAGCTGCTATATACCCTGAGTGTGGCAGGAACAATTTAGCTAAATCTGACCACAAATCAGCCGCCTTTGAACTGGCACTAACACCAGAACTCACAAAGGGTGAAGTCAGACTAAAAAAAACTTTACCAAAGCAAACTTTTCCCTCCTAGGGGAAAGTATAAATGCATTCCAAGCTCCACCTCCAGCTGGAAGTGATAACTACACCAAAGCTTACACTAAAGCCTTGTACAATCACTTGTATACGTGTATAGACTCAGCTGTTCCACAGAGAATCAGACATAGCTGCAAGTAAAAAAAAAACTGCCCTGGTGGACATCCAGCATCAGCAAACTTTACAACAGTTGCAAAAAGCTGCTGTCTAAGAAAACTAAGGTGAGGCCCCAACAATGGAAAAGCACCCCCCAGCCTCAACAGGCAAATAAGACAACATGTCAATTCCTCTAAAAGAGTGTGTGTGTGTGTCTTTCGGCTTTTCCCGGTAGAGTGGACAGCCAACTCCGTCCGCTAATGATTGGCAGTAGAGTTTTACATGCTGGCTTGCACAACCTTCAACGAAGGGAACGCATCACGCATGTGTCGTCACACACAGGTAGCTTAGAGTGAGATCGAACGGGCAACGCCTAACTGTGAGGCGGGCGCGCACGCTAACACCACCACCGCTAACTTTGAGAAAAACTGAGCAATTACAGCCTGGGATAATCATACGGCCTTTTACAGCTACGTGCATAGCCTAAAAGGTAGGACCCAAGCAGGTGCCAAACTAGTGACTAACGGTATCACACACTGTGATCCTGCAGAAATAGCAAACCTGCTAATGGACAGATTTGGCAAAAATTTCACCCCCTTATGCCCTCCAAGCTTATCACAAACCTTGCCTCCAACTCCCCCCCCCCTTACATATTCGAAGAGCAGGTCATTAAAGCCTTGTCTAAGGCAAAAAACACAGCCTCTATGGGATCAGATGGCAACTCAGGCTGTTTTTTAAACAAACTAAAACATGAACTAGCATCACCATTAAGTACCCTATTCAATTACAGATGTATCATCATGGATCTCATAAATAAAGACATAGGCGACCTCCAAACCCTGGATCGAACCAATTTGGCTTTGTCAAGGGCAGATCCTGCCTGTTAAACCTGGTCTATTTCTTCAAAAATGTGACCAAGGCCATTGACGAAGGCAAATCTGTGCACACAGTGTACTTCAACTTGGCAAATGCCTTTGTCACAATCTCACACTCAAGCTTTACCTATAAGCTTAGCAAACTGAATGTAAACCATTTTGTTGTCAGATGGGTTGCCAACTGTCTCAAAAAACAGTCGCACACTATCCAAGTGGCTGACTCCACATCAGCCAGCAGACCTGCCATCAGTGGGGTGCCACAAGGATCAGTGCTGGACCCCCCCTAGTGTTTGGTATATACTTCTCAGAAGTTCAGGCCAAAACTAAGGGGCTATGGCTGATGAAGTTTGCAGATGACTACAAATTGGGTGCAGTTATTGAATCCCCAAATGATTCGGTATACTTCAGGAAAGTCTTATGCAGACCAACAACTGGTGTCTTAGTCATGGTCTCAAATTGAATGCAAAGAAATCCATCATCATTCCCTTCAGTAAAAACAATATCCCATCACACTATCAAATTGACAGCAATACCCTTTGTACCTATGAAGTGGTAAGAGATCTGGGATCATAAGTAGACTACATCCTTAACTTTGACCACCACATGTCTACTGTAGCACATTTGATTAGCAAAGGCATCATCTCTAGAGAAAAATAAGTTATAACCTGTCTATACTTGTCACTAATCAGGGCCATAATTGAGTATAATGCCCCTTTTGGCATATACTGTACAAAGCACCTGCAGCAATCGGAGAGACCTCAGAAGTTTCTAACTAAGAAGATCAAGAGAATCCAGTACATGCCTTACACAGACCAACTAAAGTCCCTGTTATTATACTGAGCATTGTATAGACTTCTTAGGGGGAATTTATTTCTGGCTTACAGAGCAATCTCTGACCCAAACCTAATGAATTTGCTGCATATCCAAAAATCAAATGGGATTATAGCTACCTATTCCAGGGACCTAAATATGGCCTGCAACTTGAATAGGATGTGCTGGAGGGAGAGATTTGTCTCCCAGTGACTGCTGCATCTTTGGACTAGGCTGCCAATTCATCTGAAGCAGACCGCCTCTATGACACTGTACAAAAGGAACCTGGATGAGTGGATGGGGCACCATACATTCTTACTGGAGATAGCAGCCACAACCCTCCTGGACATGGGCAGTCATTACTAAATACTGGGTATTGACGAGAGTATCTATAGTATTACACTGGGATGAAAATGGCTAGGCTTGAAATGACCTCTGGGTCGATAGCCCAGTAACCTCCTATGATTCTAAGTAAAAAGCTAATATATTGTAGACAACAGCTGTGTTTGTTAATGTTACCTCTCATTGACATGCTAGGATGACATAAAGACAGGAGGCATGCAAAGATGTCATGAACACATACCTCTCAACCTCTTAGCACAAGAAATCTGGACAAAACCCAAAGTAATGGGGCAGGGGTAAAAGCACAAAAATAGGAACAGAGTTTTAAATACTGGTCTTATAAACTTAAAAAGTTGCTTGAATATTATTATTAGTGATAGCAAATGTTTTCTGAAGGATATTATTTAATGACTTCAATCCTCAGCAATTTACAAGAAAAAAAATTATGGTCGAACAGACCAAATTAGGAGGCAAAAATTTGGACATTCTGCAAAAATCTGGAGAGTTGAGAGGTATGCATGAAAGAAACTACCCCTCTCTATGTGTTGGCTCATCCCTTAAATGCCCATCCCTCTACAGTGAAACACTGATTTTAGTGACATAGTAATGGTATCACCACCAGTGTGCTCTCTGAAGTAACAGTGTGCCCCCTGCATTAACTGTGTGCCACCTGTATTAATAGTGTACCTCTGTATTAACAGTTTGTTCTCTGCATTAACAGTGTTCTCCCTGCATAAAGAGTGTGCCCCTGGCATTTCTCCAAACACTCTCCATAGAAAAGGTATGCAATCTCCATCTTATCATACCACTTTTCCTGTGGATGTTTGAACCAGTAACTGAATTCTGGTCAGTCCGTTTTTAGTAAAGGCTTTATTCTTTTATTTCAGCACATCTGGCTAAGTTCCAAATACCTAATGAACTCTCAGAGCATATACACAGAATGAGTTCCATTTTAAATGATATGCCAGACCCTGTATCAAAATTATCAAAGTTCACAGAAATGTTTGAGCCAATATTACATCAATAATTCTTTACATTTCTATAGACAAGGATAAAGGGGGGTGCAAAATGTTATACTGGAACCACTTTATTTTAAAATGTACAGTATCAGAGAGAGTTACATAAAATGTTCATGCTTTGAGGGTATCAACAGCAAGAAGGTGTTTTAGTACAGTAGCTGCTATGAATTTAATGGCTTGGTGTGTTTTAACCTTTACACACCACTTGGGAAAACCTTTGTATTGGTTCACACTTGAGAAAATAATCCAGCCTAGACCAGCCGTTAAGCTTCAGACCCACATTCAAGATACTTTTAAAGTAAATTGTACATAATACACCTATTACCTATTGGGCAGTTGTTATAATGGTTAAGGAGTTTACCTTACAGATGCAATGTGCAGGGTTTGATTTGCACATTGGCTAATTGGCTAGGCATAAAGTGGCCTTCAAGGGATTCAGTGTGACACAAGGTGCAATCTTTGATTCTCACATGGGGTAATTAGCTAGGCTTAAAATGGTTCACAGGGGCAGTTAGCATAGTGTTAATCTATGAACCTATAAAATTCAGTCAATAAACATTTTAATTTCCAGACTTTTAATTAAGTAATTGAAGCCATCATAACTGACATCTACAAACAAATTGTTGATATGAACTTGTTGCATTTGTGCAATCTTTGATTCTCACATGGGGTAATTAGCTAGGCTTAAAATGGTTCACAGGGGCAGTTAGCATAGTGTTAATCTATGAACCTATAAAATTCAGTCAATAAACATTTTAATTTCCAGACTTTTAATTAAGTAATTGAAGCCATCATAACTGACATCTACAAACAAATTGTTGCTATGAACTTGTTGCATTAAGCTGGGAGAATGGGTTAATCCCAATTCCCTGTGTTTGATCAATTTCATAAAGTTAGGAAGATAACTTTATCTCAGTCTAAAGCAAAACCTGACTGCAAGCTGGGTTTCCCTTCATCATTTCTGTTTTAACCTAGACATCATTTCAAGTAATGTATAACCTTTTTTTTTTTTTTTTTTTTTTTTCAAAACGGTTGTCTGCTCTGCACTGCAGGGCAGAACACTTTATTTTTAAATATTAGACCCTCACCCTTCCACTTCAGGTCATTCCTGAATGTGTCTGTCCTATTCCTTAAATTCCAGTTTCTGTTCTGCATGTTGGGAATTTCAGGCTCTTTGCCTTTGATAACAGCCTCCAATGCCCTTTAACATATCTGGATATCCATCAGATCTTTCTTACATATGCGTCTTTTTCTTGCTTTAACTCACATTTGTATAGCTAATATTCTCTTCTTGGATTTCCTGATTACACAGGTTTCTAGTCCCACTTTGGGCATCGGCTGTAGAAGAGCTTCCCTGAATAGTTGTAGCTGAAATAAGTAGATATTGATCTTCATTTAAGTAAGAATCTGAGTAACTTATTATGATGTGATCATTGTAAACAACTGAGTGTTTTAAAAAAGTAATATGACAAAATATAATATGTATTATAAATCGCATATGGTTTCTTTGAAATGTATTCCAGAATTCCAAGTTTTCCTTCACTTAATTGTACTTGGTTTACAGAGCTTTGCTGTGACCTCTAGATATGTTAGAGTTAGTTTTTGCTGTATCCCTCATGCAGACTCTATGGAGTGGAAAAAGCTGAATAGAATAACATAAAAGCATCAGTGCCTTTCTAATTAACATTTTTGAGACATTCCCTTAACATGTTTTTCTTCTTAATACTGTGACACTTAAACTTGATATTTGATGTTCCGTTATATTTCCAGTTATGTATCATGGTGTAAAAACTGCAATTCAACTTTCAGGTTTCTGTAAGTGATGATCAACACAGCTCTTAAGAAGGTTGCAAATATTTAGGCTAATGATTGCCATTAAAAAGATGGTGTGGATTGTTTTATTTTTATTCACGGTTTAACTGTGATAAATCACTTTGTCATGATCTTTCACCCTCCTTTGCTGTTCTTCTGTGTACAGACACCACCAACTGGTCACTATAAGAGCTCATATGTGCAACACCTGTCTTTGTGCTTTTTGTCCTTGACCCCTTCTGACAACAGATGAAGGCAGAACACTGAAGAGTTGCTTAAATATGACATGGGGTAGCAGATAAGACGATGAAAAGTCTGCAAACTAAAAGTTCTATCCTGGTGAGGGATGCAGTTATTTCTTTTTAGGTATATGAATAACTTGCAAGTTCTGTGATAATATAGCTGTAAAAAACTTCAGAAATGACCAGAAACGGATCAAGTGCATCAGCAACGCTTCCTTTAAACAAAGGCACGTGCGATTTAGAAGCAATGATGTAGATAAGCAGTCATAATAATTCTCTTTTTAGCCACATAGAAAAGTACAAATCTTTGTATCATAACACCCAACAAAAATAATAAAGAAAAAAAAAAAAACAGCAAGGTAGACTTTTAAATCAAATCAGTTTTTCTTAAAACAAAATGTGAAATTCAGTTTGATACTAGAGTAAGAGCAGACGTTTGGTAACACCTGTGACTACATTCATCTCTTGTCTTTTTGTTTGTTGTAAGGACTGTGAGCGCTTAAGGTCAGAAAGAAAAATATTTATGTTTGGCCTTCAGGCAGTCCCTGACTAATACTGACAGATGCAACTTGACAGTTTCAGTATGTCTTAATTGGCTGGAACAGAGGTTGTAGTGCAAAGTGGGTGAAAGATTTTCTTTTACAGAAATTCAAGTCAGCATGCTGCTGAAACCTACTGCACAGATAAGCTCATCTTCATTAAAAACTAAAGCATCAGTAGGTCATGCCAAGAGTATCACAGCATCTTTGTTACGTGGTGACATTAAACAAAGTCTATGATTTCTTATAAAATTTCCAATAAAATGAAGTTTAATGTTAATAGTCATTCTGTATGTAATGCATTTAGAAGCATACATAGTTTATTACTATCACTGTTTCTGCTAGTATGACCTGTAAAGGAGCTTTATTGCCTATCCAATGGCTCATTTCTGTCCATTGTGACTTACTTATTGTGTGACTCTGAAGTCAGTTAACTGGGCCAGTCTGCTTAG
This sequence comes from Protopterus annectens, assembly GCF_019279795.1. Taxonomy (NCBI): domain Eukaryota; kingdom Metazoa; phylum Chordata; order Ceratodontiformes; family Protopteridae; genus Protopterus; species Protopterus annectens. The sequence goes on along the minus strand of NC_056732.1, from coordinate 540,216,378 downwards.
CTCACCTATAAAATTAAACAATTATAGGTAGTAGTTCTCCGGTACTGCAGTGGTGGCACTGCGGTATCGTTGTCGCCTCACAGTTATATGTTGCCTGTTCGATTCTCAGTTAGAGTGTCTTCTGTGTGGCGACATGCGTGAATGGGCGTTCCTTCATTGAAGGTTGCGCGTTAGGCCCGGCAATCCAGTACATAAAAATCTACTGCTAATCATTAGTGGACCGGCGTTCCGTTGTGGCGACCCCTAACCGGAAAAAGCCGAAAGACACAAACAAACAATAGGTAGTAGTTCTCCTTAGTTAGTAAATAAAGTGTCCAGTTTCCTAATTATACTGTTTGTAGCTGAAACGCAGCAGTGTAAGGGGTTTTATGCTTGGAAAATAACATCTCATTTCATTTCACTTTTCTAGTACCTAAGAAGTAAAAGCCGGGTATCCATCATGCTTTATTACTTTTGTTGTCAATGTAGATTAAAAAAAATAAAAACAAGTATTATAAAAGTGGCGTAATGGGCTTTGGCAAAGTATTTAGATCTTATATTTCATTGTTAAGCATCTGTTTGTGTAGTTTGAGACATTTTGTTACACCACTTTGAACTCATTGCACCCATTCAATGATCCTACTGTCAACTGTCTAAAACATTTTTATATTAAGTGGGTTAATGAAGTGGTTATTATGTACTCATTGTCAGCTATAACCAGGTTCACAAGGATAAGGACAAGTGAAGTTTATGTGACCACTGCAGTTTAGCGAATTAGCCAACAGCCATTTCAGATTTGAGATGAAACTGGGAATACCAAAGGAAGACCCAAGCAGTCACAGGGAGAGTGTCTGCAAAGTCTACCCAGAAAGTTACTGGAGGTCAGGTTTGAGCCCTGTAGTATGGAGCTGAGAGGGAAACACTTTAACTGGTAAGCCTATGTGTTAACAGTATTTATGAGGATTACATTGCTTTAGACTCCAGTGCATACCTCTCAACTGCACAGATTTTTTTCAGCATGTTCAGATGTTTGCCTCCTATTTTGGCCAGTTTTACATAAAGTTGTGGTTTTCTGACAAATTAATGGCAAATCATTAAAGGTTGAAGTTAGAAAATAATGACAGATATCTGAGTATAAGACTTCATACCCTTCAGAAAATTAATTTTAATACAAAACCTGTTATTCTATCAACTTCCTAAGTTTGTAAGAGCAACATTTAAAAATTGTCCCTATTTTGGGCCTTTGTCCCACTATTATTTATGGCTTTGTCCAGATTCTTACTCTAAGAGGTTGAGAAGTATGCTCCAGTGGAAAACAAATGAGTCAGTTTATCCATCCAGTCAGATTCCCAGTTATATTTCTGTTTGGTCCAGAACAATGTTAACATGTTTTATAACCCTGTCCCACATACCCCACATCTGACACATCTTCTTTCTGTTAAAATGCATTATTGCATTCTGCATAAACATATAGCATATGGAAGTATACGCAGCATAACAAAAGGAGCAGAAACTGGAAATTCTGGAATACATTTGAAAGAAACCATAAGAAATCCATACTATTTACTCTGTTTTAAATATTATGTCTGTAAAATACTATCCTTTAGGCTGAGCATATCATAATAAGTTATATACCTACTTATTTAAAAGCAGTTGCATCAGCTATTGGTGTTGCTCATTTATGAGTTTAAACTGTGGCTGCAGTAGAGAAGAGTGCATCATGTAGGAAACAGATTGTGATGTAAGCTAGGAATTATTTATTTATTTAACATTTGTTTACTGGAAAAGTCCAGTTTTGAACAAAGCCAATTTTCAGCAGAGGCCCACGCAGAAATGCACAAAACACATATCTTGGTAATGTCGGAGAAAACCCACATGAGCACAGAAAGAACATGTAGACTTCTTACAGAAGGCACCCCACCTGAGAATCAAACCAGAGAACTTCTTGCTGTGAAGCAATAACTCTACTGCTGCACCACTGCACCATACAACTAAACGGGACCTTTTGTTTGGTTAAACAGCTAATAGTTATACAACTGAATAAACTTTATCTCCATGTAAGAAACTATAGCTAGTAATACTGTCCTTCTTCCAACTAAAAGGTCAGGTTTACTTGCAGCTGAAACAGCTAAAAATGCTTAAACTGGCAAATGTCACAATATGCTGGCCATTCTATAGAATTAATGCTACCTGCTTACCAGGGCTAAAAATTACTGACATAGGTTACATGTAAAACAAAACTCTAGGCAGATATGACATAACAAACATTCACTTACAGGTCAGTATTTTAAATAAGTCTTCAGTTACAGATATGAAAAATAAAACTTATCTGCTAAGATTTAATGTTTACCTTCTCTTTAGGTGGTACTTGAGTGTGACCTTCAGTTCATGGCTAAAGGCATGGTACATAAGCAAAGAATTCAGTGCCTGTCAGCCTGGTATGAAGAATATAAACAACCCGCTTGCTTAATAATGAAGAGGTTGTGCATTTTAGCCAGCAGAATATATGTACTGAATGGGAAGCTTTTCCTCCACATACTTTTAGATCTACACAGACTTCACTTAAAAATATATGTTCAAATATGTAATCAGTAAAGTAGAAGTCAAAGTAGCCTTCTAAATTCATAACGCTTAAAGAAAAATATAGGTTGCCCTGAGGCTTTTCTTGGGAGAATTTTGAAAACAGTATTGCAATTTCAGTATTAAAGCCAGTACTTCATTATTACACACACCGGATTTAAACTTCTTTCACTTTTGTAGGCCAGATGATAAAATGGTGTTTCTACATTTGTGCAAAACCACCTAAATCCTAGGCAAATAGGGAAATTGTAATACTTGCACTTTTGCAGTTATGTCAGAGGATCAAGGCTAGAAGTTGTTGGCATGTTGCTTACTACAGTGAATGGTTTGATTCCCTTAGCCTCCACTTACCTAATGTTTGACTATTAGCAAGTCACTTAACCAAGCAGCATTCCTTGGTTGCTTCCATTAAAGGGCATTTGCATCCAGAGGATTTACTGAGTTAACAAATCTTATTTATTTAATAAAGGAAAAAATCTTTGAGCTTAGTGTACTTATAAACTGCAGATAAAGCTGCAATTTCCATTCCTACTGCATAGCAAAAAAATGAAGTAAAATAAATAAACTTTCTTAGTAGTTCACTATCACAAAAAAATGTAAATAATACCATTTCAATCATAAAAATGTCAAGGAAGATAAACCATACCAGTTAAAAACACTATGAAATATTGCTAGATTATCATTACTTTTCTGTCCCTGCTGGTTGTTGATCATCCCTCTTGGCCAGTCCATCCATTCCTTCTTCAACACCAAGATGAAAGCTGACATGGAGGGGTTGTCATTCAGACAGAAATCAGGGGTGGGTGAGTCAAGGCTTTTTCATATAGACCTATGTCCCCATGCCCATGTCTGGCTAAGCAGAAAAAATGGGTTATGTGCAGTGGGCAGTTGTCACTGGTTATCCGCCACCTCTATAGCGGACGTTGCCCCACTTACTTCTATGAAGCATAGGAAGTGGTGCCCCAAGTCTCCACCAGGGAAATTGCACCTCTCCATGTACTCTTCAAATACCATAAACCCTCCCTTCCCCCAGGTAAAGGTGGAAAAGTCTTACCCCTTCAGTCCTATCCTTCCTTGGCTTCTTCAGTGCCAGGGTGACTAACTGAACTGCTGTCACTTGGTTCACAGTCAGGGCTCCATCACTCTGTAACCATAGAGCCCCAAATTGTTGTTGGATTTAATAAACCAAAAGCACTTTGACTATATTGCTAGTAGTTTAGGTACTGTGGTCAGTATAATAGATACTATACTAATGAAAATTAGATCCAGTTATTCAACACTCAGACTTTCCTCACTGTGAAACATTGGCTATGCTATCATTATATTTGATCTTAGAACTGGAAGATGCAAATCCGCCAATGAATCACCAGCATTTTTTTCAGTCAGAAAGGGATAAAAGCTTTCCCAGTGCTTGATCCAGTAATGATGACTGGAACATGGAAATAGAAAACAAGTAGTTTAGGTAAATAATCCCAGTAAGGCAAATGAAAATGCTGCTGTCATCACCATATCCAATTCCATAGAGTGCACATTAGGTAACAACATGGAGAAATTCACACCTACTTTAAAATCTTTATCCATCATGGCTTGGGGCAACACGTAATTGTCCCAACATATCCTTGTCCTTCCCTTCTCTGGGTTATCTGTACACAAATATAGAAGGGCTAAAAATGAGCATGGGAATTTAAGGCAAGGCTTCTTAAGATCCTGACAGATCAATAGCTTAGTAAGTACCTATGAACACATGACAAGTGTTAAGGCCCCATGAGCTATGTTGAACAGCCATGTTCACGTACATATTGGCTCTAGGATACTTTGAGATGATCACTCTACATTATCCTGAGAGCTTGTGAAATTAAATTGCTTTGTAGTAGCAGAGGAGTGATACTGGGATGATAATGGCCTGTAAAGATTGTTTCTTAATGCACAGGTTTCAGAAATGGAATGACAACCACTGAGACATTTCTGGGGGAAGATGATAGGTGTGGAGGCCAGCCCACACAGCACTTAATACATCTGAAGGTTTCTTCAAAGGAGATGCCATCTAAGGTCTGGTTAGAGGTGCTAAAATTGGGGGGGGGGTCTAATTGTTCTTATCTATTTCTCAGGTAAGAGGTTTTAGCCCCTTTAAAGCTCCTTCCCAGAAGGGTGAACTTCCCAAATCCTATCTCCAGGATGGATAAGTCCACATTCTGTTAAAAGGCAATGTATCAAGTATTTTATACTTGAGCATCGGAGGGTCAGTCTTGTATGACGAATCCCCTATGGGAAGCAACACAGACAAAGGAGAATTCAGCATCCCTCTCACTGTCTTTGCTTACTTAAACTGCAATTCCTTATGTGTCGGGACAAATCCTGCTACACATCAAATATTTTTCTAATATTGAAGATTTCGCCTACAGACCTTGCTGTTTGAAGCGGTTATGTACCTTTCTCATCATAGGATATCGGGCTTTGTTGACCTAAAAGGGAGGCTTAAGGAGAAGAATCTGTTCTCTACCAAGTGCAGCTACCTATCTCCTGTCTGAATTTGAGGGACTTGTCACCAAATACTGACCATTCATAGTTAAGCTCAGACATTTTGATCAAGGATGGGCATTGCTTATATGCTGGAGTGTACACCCAAGGGGAGACTTCCAGGGCACTATATTTCTCGGCCTCATATTGTACAGTAAGGTAATGACTCAACCCTTTACTATTCGAATGAGATTGGGCAAAATGGCATAAAGCTATCTGAGGGATACTTTTACTTCCTGAAGGGTATGATAAATGTCCCCCTACCATAATGCTCCATGAGGAACTCCATGCCATTTTCTGTGTTATTCACTGTCAGTCACTGGCTTCCTGCAAGATAAGTATCATGAGGCTTCTGGTTTGAGATGCTGGTGGTTTTCTGCATTTCTTATCTACTGAACAGGGGAGCTTATCAAAAGTATATTTTAGGACTAAAATCAGTCCTGTGAGTGATACCGTCATGTGCATCACTGACAGAAGTACATGACCTAAACCACAGGAAAAGCGATTCATTTTACCCAGTTAAAAGCTAAATAAATAAACCTTATGGCATTGGCCCTTTTAATGGAAATATAACCCCCGCACTGATAGACAGGATAGTTTAGTATGGAAAGCATAGACTATCAATTTGCCATTCTTTTTCTCCTTTGAGTATGCATGTTGTCATTTGCACTCTTGTCCCAACTGTAGCCTTCTTGAGCAGATACATCTTTACCTGGGAATTATTATGAGTAGCATTTTGTACTCCAATTAGATTCCGCAAGACTCAACTCACAACCCCTTGCCACTGATGTAGACATGCTCAGTATTACTAATCACCTAAATTGCTAGGTAAAACTTAGCCCACTCCTTTAGATGATTTTGCTGAGCCTTGTTTATTATATAGACTAGTCTTTATTTCATAGGTAATGGCACTGACTGGCTAAAAAATTACAAATTTACAATGAGAAATTGGCTGAGCATTTCCAGTGTTGTAGCTGATATAACATGTCTGTCCTTTAGAGAGGAGTGTGTTCCAAAAATTCATTAATTCATTAATTTTATTCATTTATGTTTGTATATTGAGGTGGCACACTGATCTAAGTGGATTATTTGCAGATACAGCCCTGGTTAAAAGGATCAGATAAGAAATGAACAAACATATTTACAGATACAAAGATGTGCTAAAAGACAAACGTATGTACTTATTTATAGATGCAAAAATATGCTACAATATTTAGTTCAAGAAGCAGTTAATGTCAAAACATGGATGGAAAAATGGAATTGGGCTTAGTAGAGCTTCATGGATAAGAAAGTAGTCAGGATTTGAATGAACCGTGTAATGCTTAACTGACAATGACTGCTTAGATTGTAAATGATGCATAATGTTTGAAACTACAGTTGTTTCAATGTGTCTGTAATGCATAATGTTTGCAACTAAAGTGGTGTCAATGTTCCTTTTTCATTTATGTCATCATCATCATCTTTCGGCTGTTCCCATTAGGGGCCACCACAGCGATCATCTGTTTCCATTTCTTCCTGTATGCAATTTGCTATGTCACACCAACCACCTGCATGTCCTCTCTCACCACATCCATAAACCTTATCCTAGGCCTTCCTCTTTTCCTGTTACCTGGTAGCTTCATTCTTAGCATATTTTTCCCAATATACTTAGCATCCCTCCTCAGTTCATGTCCAAACCAATGTAATCTTGCCTCTCTGGCTTTGTCTCCAAACCTTCCAACCTGGGATAACCCTCTAATATACTTATTCCTAATCCTGTCCACCCTCATCACACCCAGTGCAAATTTTAACATCTTTAACTCTGCCACATCCACCTCTAACTCCTGCCTTTTTGTCAATGCCACTGTCTCCAACCCATATAACATAGCTGGCCTCACTACCCTCTTGTAGACCTTCCCTTTCACTCTTACTGGTACTCATCTGTCACAAATCACTCCTGACACTCTTCTCCACCCACTCCATCCTGCCTGTACTCTCTTCTTCACCTCTCTTCCACACTCACCATTACTCTGAACTATTGATCCCAAGTATTTAAACTCATCCACCTTCGCCACCTCTACTCCTTGCATCCTCACCATTCCTCTATCCTCCCTCTCATTCACACACATATATTCTGTCTTAGTCCTGCTGACCTTCATTCCTCTTCTCTCTAGAGCATATCTCCGTCTCTCCAGGGTCTCTTCCACCTGTTCCCTACTCTCACTGCAGATCACAGTGTCATCTGCAAACATCATAGTCCACGGAGACTCAAAGCTTATCCTTGATGTAATCCCACCTCCACCTTAAACGCATCTGTCACTCCCACAGCAGACCTCACCGCTGTCACACTACCCTTGTACATATCCTCTTACATACTTCTCTGACACTCCCGACTTCCTCATACAATATCACAACTCCTCTCTAGGCAACCTGTCATATGCTTTCCTTAAGTCTACAAAAACACAATGCAACTCCTTCTGACCTTCTCTGTATTTCTCCATTAACACTCTCAGAGCAAACATCGCATCTGTTGTGCTTTTTCCTGGCATGAAACCATACTGTTGATCACTAATCATCACATCCTTTCTTAACCTAGCTTCCACTACTCTTTCCCTTAACTTCATGCTGTGACTGATAAATTTAATTCCTCTGTAGTTACTACAGCTCTGCACATCACCCTTATTCTTAAAAATCTGTACCAAAACACTTTTTCTCCATTCTTCAGGCATCCTCTCACTTTCCAAAATTTCATTAAACAATCTGGTTAAAAACTCCACTGCCATTTCACCTAAACACCTCCATGCTTCCACAGGTATGTCATCTGGACCAACAGCCTTTCCATTCTTCATCCTTGTTAATCCATTGTACTTCATGATTCACTATCCCCACATCATCCAACCTTCTCTCCCTCTCATTCTCTTCATTCATCAACCCCTCAAAGTACTCTTTCCATCTGCTCAATACACTCTCCTCGCTTGTAAGTATGTTTTCCTCATTATCCTTTATCACCCTTACCTGCTGCACATCTTTACCAGCTTGGTCCCTCTGTCTAGCCAATTGGTACAAGTCCTTTTCTCCCTCCTTAGTGTCCAGCCTTTCATACAACTCTTCATATGTCTTACCCTTAGCCTTTGCCACCTCTCTCTTTGACATGCACCTCATCTCCTTATACTCCTGTCTCCTTTCTTCATCTCTCTGACAATCCTACTTCTTCTTCACCAACCCCTTTCTCTGTATACTCTCCTGTACTTCCTCATTCCACCACCATGTCTCCTTGTCGTCCTTCCTCTTTCCAGATGTCAAGATTACCTATGCCATGTGTGATAACCTAATAAAGATGTTTCTTGTTAAAAAAAAAAATTATCCATAATGACTGAGATGGCTTTTGGTACAAAGATAGCAGCATATCATTATATAGAGAGGTATGAAGACATTAGAAGAGGCAAGTGAGAATAGTTGCAAGAAAGGATGCCATTAGGAGAAGACAGAGAAAAGGCGAGAGATGCATGCAGAGGGAAGAGGAGTTGAAAGAAGAAGTGTGAGAGAGATGTAATGAGAAGAGGGAAGTAGGATTAATGAGAGGGGCAGTAACTGAGGAGATGACAAGACAGTATAAGCAAGAGTGAAATAGGGATAAAGGGGTGTGACAGACAGCTGCAGGGTTCATGTAACATGACCCGATTGAGTGCAGCTGCACTTTGCTTGGGTAAAGAGGTGTTCCTTGAACTGTTGTGTGAAGACCGAACGCTTTTGGACACTTTAGACTGACAGATGAATGGAGCCCCATAGTTTAGGTGCTAGAATGGATAATGCATGGTCAGTGCAGTAAAGTTTTCTTTTTGGAGTTTTTAGGGTAGGTTGAGATAGAGAGATGTCTCAAGAGAAAGGGCTTTGTGAATTACTGTTACTGTTGGGGAAGGTGGCTCTAAAATATAGTGGGGCCCATTTAGCTTTGGCAAGAGTTAGGTGTTTGTGTTCATTATTGGGAAGTTAGTAATGAACCATCAGATTTTACTGGAGATAGTTTGTAAGGTGTTGGTATTTACCTTTGAGGCTGCAGTTATTATGGGTAGTCCATATTCAAGTTGAGATAAAAGTATTACTTTGCCTATGGCAGCTTTGTCTGGCTTGGACAGAAGTGGCTATAGCTTGTTTGCCCAGAACTGTAATGTGTTGATCTTTTTACGTGTGTTTTGAATGTATAGTTGAGAATGAAGAGACTGGTCTAGCAGTATCAATGTATTTGAAGGAAGTGTTAGCCTCTGTGGTGTTATTGTTTACATCTTTAATATTAAAGATGCTGGGTGCTTTGGCTATTTTGAATAGCCACCTAAATGTCAATCGTTGTTATCATGGGTGGATTCTGAAGTTACTGTATGCCTCCTTTCGGGACATCTCGGCACAACTCCAAAACATGAAGCTAGCTATACCCCAGGATTCATTATGTAGTATCAAATTTCAAGTAGCTGTATCCGGAGATGTTCCCTGATGTCATCCCCAGTAGCAAAGGTTATGTAGCAGGCAGGTGCATTTCATGCACCTCTATTCCTTCTCACTAGGGAATAGAGTTTCATGTCGATTATTAAATATTTCATCAGTCTTCTTCTTTCTGAGACTTCATACGTGAGTGATTTTGTCCCTCTCATCTTCAGCTTCCCCTAGACAAAGGCATTCTGTTAATAAGTGTAAATGCTGATATCAAAACACAATACAAGGAATTTGCTCCCACAGCCCATTTTGTTTGAGGCAGCATTATCCATGCATCATAAATTGAACCCCATTGCTCTTTTTTGACTGGAAGCTCATTCCCTTAAGCAGAAGTTCAATATTGCTAAAAAGAACCAGATTATTACCCCATCTTCTTCCCCGTCATTCTGGAAAAAGCTTTCACCAGAAATAAGAAATGAGCTAAATATTTTTAATTCTAAACTAAGCTGAAGAAAAATATAAATAGTACTTATAAGCATTAAGATAATGGTTAGGTAAGCAACCAGATTCCTAATTGCTATGGGCATCTGTTGTGATTCATAGACTTGCAAATGACTATTGGCGCACGCCCTCTGCTCATATGTGTAGTTTATACTAAAAATTGTCTACATAGTTGCTCAGTTGTTTCACAGCAGAATACCATTTGCTTTGTTGAAACTTCATTTAACATTTTCCGTTTGTAAGCTGTTTCCCTCTTTTTAGAAACTGTATTATTTATATTTTGTATATTTTTAATAACTAATAACCAAAAGGAGAGGTGCAATGACGGCAAGAAAACAAACTCAATAACCAAAATTTCCTGCCTGGTGAAAGGACAGCTGATACACCAAAGCAAACAATACAAGGATAATTCAACTAACTCCAACCACCAAATTCTAAGAAAAAATGTTTATCTTTATTAGTTGAGTGCTTTTGTCTAATACATATGGACTTCTTCTGAACTGATACAAAATCTACCAAAACCCTTCCCCTTTAGGACAAGCCTTCCTATAGGATGGCAGAGTAATTTGGGGATCCAATGACACCTCCTTGCTTGCAGTCATCTGCAAACCTAGTCAGAGCCCAGTGATTTTGGCTTTTACTTCAGATATCTAGATGTGCAGTGTGTACCATTTTACCTTAATCCATTGCTTTTATGACCTTTTCGAAAAAGTACACCAAGATGAGTAAGCATCAGTTGCCCTTGATGAATCCAAACTGAGATAGGTTCAGTGTTTGGAGGTTTCCTGTTTCCTTATTCACTAGCTCCATGATAAGACTTTCCATGGCTTTGCATATGAGACTGGTCAGATTTGTGTCTCTGTAATTGCCTGAGTCTATGTAAGTTCACCTATTGTGCAGGGGAATGACTGTAGCTGTTCTCCATTCACTTGGTATAACACCTATATACAGGATGACCTTCCAACAGTGTTGATTTGGAGGGGGTTAAACTGTGCTTCATGGTACAGCCAGGGATATTGTCAGGATCAAATGATGCAGTATTTTTATCTTTTGATAGCACTCTTAGGACTTGGACTTGTGTGTTAGCCAGCAGTGAGCCAATTTCAGGTATATCTTGAGAGATAGAAGAAGGGGAGAATGGGGTAAAGTTAGAGATTAATTTATTGCCTAGAATATTCTCTATATGTTCAGTCTCAGTGTAGATAACATTGTTCATGACCAGCTCAGCCCACTGCTGCATTCTGCTTTTGAGATTATGACCATAACTAAAAAAGGCCTTCTGATAGTCTTTAGCTTGGGTAGCTATTTTAGCCTCTAGCTTGGCTTTGGTAGATTTTATTAAGTTCCTGAGTATGCTGTACCTAAACACCCAGTAGCAAAGATACCTTGGTCTGTGGCATTTTTTGCTAGTCTCTCTCAGGGTAGAAGGTGAGGTTTATAGGCATCATATTGTATATACCACATTCAATGTCTGATGAAACAGAGAAAACTCATATGAATAGCCCTCTAAACAGTGATCAGTTTAGAGTGAATGCTCATATGAGCAAACACTCAAAAAATAAGCAATTATTACTTTGTGTATTTTACAAGGAGCAGGCCACCCCTGTGCCCCCATACCCCCTATACTATCTCCAAGATCGCACAACAGCAGGGTAAGGGCAAATTCCCCTATCCCTGCTGTACTGTAATCCCATTCAAAAGAATGCAGTAAGAAATTCCATTAGGAAAACATCCACTCACAAGTGTCTGCTGTTTTTACAACAAGAAAAATATATTTCTTAAGTGAGTGTTCTGTCTTCCTAATTGCAATTGTTACATCATATAGTACTTTCAGAGTCAGTCCATTTAAACCTGCATTGCAGATCTTTTATCCGTTCTTTTTTCCCAGTCTCTGCTTCGTCATTTATAACTGTTTTGCTTTGAAAAGAATTACGAGTTTGCAGTGGCTGTCAGCACACACACAAAGTTGGCAGCTGTGAAAGTGCTACACAATTCAACATGACTAATTTACATTTAGAAAAAGGACAGGGGACAATCTACAGATTGAACTGCATTCTTCTGTGAAGTCCGAAATCTCACAAAAGTAATTCCAGCAGTAAAACTATTCCCTGAAATAAGAGATATTATTCCTCCTATAGAATTGTAGTAGTTCCAGCTGTGAATGAATGCAAACTAAAATGTCATGGACAGTTTTTAACATTTAATGATATTGTAGTAAAGTAATTTGTTCCAACCAGACTGATTTAACAAAATTGAATTTATGGTGATTTACAAAATGTAGTATTTTTGTAACCTCTGTCACATGTTATTATTATTATTATTATTATTATTATTATTATTATTACTATTTTGTTTTATGTTTACCTTCATTTGTTGTGCAACGTGGAATGCTTTGTACCAGGGAACAGCACTACTGTCAAACACAGAACATTGTTCTGTAGTTTGCTACACTGCCTTTTCAACATCTCTTCTGCATTATAACAGATGGAAAGGCATATGCTTGTGATACCAAACTTGCAGCTTAATTTATATCACATAGCTAGTTGAAGACGCAAGAAAGAAGAGAGGCAATGAAACAATAAAATTTAGGGAACCGTACCACACTTTAATATGACAGCAGACCATGTTATCAAAAATGAATGATCCTAAAAGTGTGCCTGTCCATTGGCTTTCATTTTATGACTCTTCTCAGGGAAATTACCTCCTATGTTTTGGTTAATATATTTCTGTGCAGTTCTTTCTAGGAATAATGGGACTATTATAAGTAGGTCATCATACTCATCTTTGTATTTATTCGACATCGACTATTTGCCATAAACCATTCCTACTGTCTGCCTTTTAAGTTCATCTCCATTCTCATTTATGGCAAGCAAGTTTGTCACTGAAAATGTAAATAGAAGAAAATAGATTACTAACATTATTTTGCAAAAATCTGGTAAAAGTTTACATAGTGGAGTACAGGTATTCTAAAGTATATCTTTGTATTATCTATGTAGATTTGCAAATTAGGTAACTAAAGGATGTAACAGGGAAAGAAATGTTCTCTAATTAAAGCATGATGGCTGTAATGATTTTTGTAATAAAACAGCAAAATCAAAAGAGCAGTAGTGCTGTAAAAAAATGGAACCGTGTTTATTAAAATAATAAGGGGTTGGGAGGGTGGCTTAATAGCTAAGGTATTTGCCTTACAAACCCAAGGTGCAGGGTTTGAATCTCACAAGACATAATTGGCTAGGCTTAAAATGGCTTGCAAGGGCAGTTAGCTTAGTACTAAACTATAAACTATAAACTATAATAATTACAAACCTTCTGCAGTTTAAATAACAGCGAGTAAAACCTAGCAAACTATTGCATCAAACAATATAGCAATTAAAGAAGTACATTTGAAATATAGAACAAAATTAAGCCTATTATTAATCTATTCTATAAAAGTATGTGCAGATAACTCTACTTAAAATGATGCCTCATTTTAAGAAGTAGATTCCTGAATGTTTAACAGAGATTAAGAGTAATTGTAATATGCAATGCAGTTGCTGTGCATATTAAACAGTCTAGCTGTTCACACCACTTTCAGTGCTCGCAAAAGCTTATTAATGATATAAAGGGAAAAAATAGATCTGTTTATTGGAAAAATAATGTTTATCTTTTTCATTAATTAAAAATAATCATTTCTTAATTGTTGAATTGCTAGATGTCCATATATTACTATTATTCATTGCTATTCAGAAGGAAAAAAGGTTTTGGTGACGTAAATCATTTGTCTTTGTTTAATTACAAAACAAAGAAAAGCAGACCAAGGGATAAATAATCCATTGCTAAAAATATATAAATAACTGAAATAATGTAACAGGTAAGCAACGGGTGAACCAGGCAGAAGCCAAGCAGAGAAATGCAGCTGCTATAGCAATGAGACACAGTCACCAATTCTTCCAGTAAACATAATACTCTATAAGGAAAATGCAGGCATCAAGGTAGGAAAAACACAGTCACAAAGTCCTCCAGTAGTAAAAAGCAATCCAGGATACTTATTGTAACAAAAGGTAAGCACTTTCGCAGTTAAGCTTCATCAGACCAAATACAAAAAGCTAAAATGCACACCATTTAAACACATAGTGCTGAAGCACCACCCAATCGTAAAGATACATCAATTAAAAGGCACATCAATTAAAGTTAAACTGTTAAAGCTGAAAGACCACATTACCTGCAAATACTGGACAAAAAAGGATGCAAAATATATATATATGGAAATAAAAACATATGTGTATAATAAGTATAAATGTATACATGTGTAAACACACATATAAAAATATACATATATGTACATGTATATAAAAATATATACTACTAATGTTCTCATAAGCAACAATAAAAAAACAATAAAAAGAAATAAATAAATGAATGACTAACTACTACTATTTCCTATTTACTTCTGGAGTCTTCTTTTTTTTAATAAGGGCTTAATAGAAGCCCTCTCGTTCAGACCTCTCCCTCTGCACGAAGAGTGATAATCTAACAAGTCTCCCTATGTTCTGTGTGTGTAATAATGTCACCTTTCCTAACACTGAAAGAAAAAGTCTCAATGAACCTAAAGTTAAATGTATGAGATTCTCCCAGTCCCAATACGTGTTTAGATAGTGCATTGTGTGTAGAGCCCCTTCTAATGTGGTAAATGTGCTCCCTCATCCTATCACGCAGCACCCTGTTCATCTTACCAACATAGAAGGAGCTGCAAGCTTCGCACTCTGCTAAATAAACCACATGGGGAGTCATGCAATTGGCATGAGCATGAAAAGTGTATTTTCTACAAAGATCTGGATGATGAAAAGTGTCAGAGGTGTTAATGAAGGAACAAAAATTACAGTCACCACATGGCGTGGTAAGACCAGGAGTAAAAACCGTGGTACTTAAACCACTGTTATGGCAAAGTAGCCTCTTCAAATTTTTCCTGTTCTTAAATCGAAACCTAGTTTTATCACCTACAATCTTATCTATATCATCATCTACCTGTAAAATAGGTCAGTGCAGTGCAAATAAGGTAGTGATATCTCTATGGTCACTAGTGTAAAAAAGAGGAATCCTAGTTTCACCAAACCCCACACTAGGTTCATTACCACTAATTGCACTTGCCTCACATACTGGTCCGAAGTACGGACTTGCTGTGGTAAACCTTAACTGATCTATATTAGACCAGTGTCTATTAATCACGCCAAGGCTATACCCCCTGGCTAATAACTTGTTTTCTAAATTGCCCAGCTCTTCCACAAAACTGTCCATAGTGGGATTTAATCTGGAGGCCCTCATTCCTTGTCCTTTAATCAGGTTCCGAAAAATATAACTGGGGTGCATACCAGACCTAAACAAAAAAGCATTCCTATGGCAGGTCTTACGATGGACACCAGTACTAATAGTATGATCATGTAATTTATCAAAATAGAGACCTAAAACCTCAATACGAGTAAATGACCAGTTAAATGTAAACTTCAAAAAGCTGGTCAGGCCATTCATGGTCTCATGAGAATCCACTAAATCATCTAACGAGCCTCTCCATAACAAAAACAAATCACCGACGAAACACCGATAGAATAGGACATGCTCCTTAAAGCCCTCAGTAGCAAACAGGATGGTATTCTCCCAATGCGCAAAACACATATTGGCGTAGCTATTGGCACATGATGTCCCCATAGCTACGCCATGCTTCTGTAAATACATTTCACCATCAAAGGTGAAGACATTATTTTCAATGACAATCTCTAAAAAATAGCAAATAAGATGGACCTGTGCTGAAGTATAATCACCATGAAGCAGAAGGTATTCATGTATATACTGGATCCCTAACTCATTAGGAATCATGGTGAACAGGGACTGTACATCAAAGGTTACAAAGATAACGTCTTCAACATCAATGCTACCTCTAGTACATTCATACAGGTCTAACAAAAACTGTTTTGAGTCCCTTAAAACCACCTGATTCAAATTAATGACTGGTCCCAAAAACTTCTCAACATAAAGTGAAAGTGGCTCTGTGACCCACCCTCCACCTGCCACAATAGGTCTCATGGGTGGGTTAGTCAGGTGTTTATGTATCTTAGGCAGACCTTGTATAAGTGGAATCAAAGGGTTGACTACAATTTAGAAAAGAAAACATTTCTTCAGTAATAAGATGGGCAGAAAAAACATCAAATATACAATTACTTACAGATGAAATAACCCTGTGTACGTCCTCAATAGTTATCTTATAAAAGCTACAGTCACCTAACATGGAAGTCATAGACTGACAGTAATGGGACCTATCCATCACAACAATAAACCCACCTTTATCTGCTGGACGAATCACAATAAAGTTATTATGTTGTACCTCTTTCAAGGCTTTCCTTTCAACATATGAAAGATTAGGTTTAGAGTATGTCCTCTGATTGTTCTGACTGTCATAAAAATTAAAAATATCTTCTTCAATCAGTTTGAAATATGTTTCCACTAAAGGATGGTTACTGGGAACATAGCTACTCAATTTATTGAGGGTGGGATGATAACCAGCATCATTATTAGATGTATGTCCTACACCTGTACCACCATATAGTAAATGCAACATAATATTCCTGCAGAACACTTTTAAATCTAATATTGTATCTGGCATCCTACTGTTACTCGTAGGTATAAAATTTAGGCCCTTACAAAGAACACGTCTCTCCTCAGATGAAAGTTCATATGTAGAAATATTCCAAATTAATGATTCAAGGCCTTCCCCCACATCTTTTTTAATGTTTGATTCTGATTCTGTTCTTCAGATAACTTGCGCTTCTGGCGCCCCCCTGCTGACTGATCGTCCACGTCCTCCTCCTTCTCTGTCTGAGTGGACAGGTAGGGGAAAAGGGAGATCACCTATGGTGCCATTTCTCATAATATTAAAGGCTTCACTATCGACAGATTGAACATTTCTATCCTTGGGTCTAACCACCCTTTCTATCCTGTGACTAAAATCACTACTATTTTTATTATTATTAACTATGACCTTGGGGTATAAACTACCCACAGAGCTGGCTTCAGGACAGGTATCATCACAGCAATTAACACCTGAAAGCCGGTCCATTTTGTTTAACAATGTATCTGCCCCAGGATCTCTGCAAGGAGATTCCTGGTTAGCACTAGTGCGTATAATAACCCCATTCATACCATCAGAACACGATACATCAGAACCATTAACAGGCTCAGACCCATGGTTGCCGTTACCAGCATTAATAACAGGTTCAACATTGTGTCTATTTAAAGGAACATTGTCAAAAGATTCTATAACATGATTAACGTGTGAACTAGAGACACCATTCCTGTCCACATTATGTCCAGGTCATGGCCACATTAACACGTGGCCTGTCCTAAAATCGTTAATATCTCTCAAAACTTTTGTCTTTTTCTGATACATGAGCTTACGCTCAACCACTGCAACTCCATCCAATAAGCTCTCGAACAAGGGATTCAAAGTGTCCAAATGATAGTTCTTAACGAGGGCTTCCTGCCTCTCTTTCAAAGAATTTCTCAGTCTTTCCTCTTGAGGAGAAAAAAAGTCAATAAGTAAATGAATGTATTTGGCGCTTACCTCCAAATTTAATTGTTGCCAATGCGCCAGCAGCTCAGGATACTGAGAGCTTATTAGATGGAGTTGTAGTGTTTGAGTGTAAGCTCATGTATCAGAAAAAGACAAAAATTTTGAGGAATATTAACAATTTTAGGACAGGCCATGTGTTTATGTGGCCATGACCTGGACATAATGTGGACAGGAATGGTGTCTCTAGTTCACACGTTAATCGTGTTATAGAATCTTTTGACAATGTTCCTTTAAATAGACACAATGTTGAACCTGTTATTAATGCTGGTAACGGCAACCATGGGTCTGAGCCTGTTAATGGTTCTGATGTATCGTGTTCCGATGGTATGAATGGGGTTATTATATGCACTAGTGCTAACCAGGAATCTCCTTGCAGAGACCCTGGGGCAGATACATTGTTAAACAAAACGGACCGGCTTTCAGGTGTTAATTGCTGTGATGATACCTGTCCTGAGGCCGGCTCTGTGGGTAGTTTATACCCCAAAGTCATAGTTAATAATAATAAAAATAGTAGTTATTTTAGTCACAGGTTAGAAAGGGTGGTTAGACCAAAGGGTAGAAATGTTCAATTTGTCGATACTGAAGTCTTTAGTATTATGAGAAATGGCACCATAGGTGATCTCCCTTTTCCCCTACCTGTCCGCTCAGACAGAGGAGGAGGAGGACGGGGACGATCAGTCAGCAGGGGGCGCCAGAAGCGCAAGTTATCTGGAGAACAGAATCAGAATTAAACATTAAAAAAGATGTGGGGGAAGGCCTTGAATCATTAATTTTGAATATTTCTACATATGAACTTTCGTCTGAGGAGAGACATGTTCTTTGTAAGGGCCTAAATTTTATACCTACAAGTAACAGTAGGATGCCAGATACAATGTTAGATTTAAAAGTGTTCTGCAGGAATATTATGTTGTGTTTACTATATGGTGGTACAGGTGTAGGACATACATCTAATAATGATGCTGGTTATCATCCCACCCTCAAGAAATTGAGTAGCTATGTTCCCAGTAACCATCCTTTAGTGAAAGCATATTTGAAACTGACCGAAGAAGATATTTTTAATTTTTATGACAGTCAGAACAATCAGAGGACATACTCTAAACCTAATCTTTCATATGTTGAAAGGAAAGCCTTGAAAGAGTTACAACATAATAACATTATTGTGATTCGTCCAGCAGATAAAGGTGGGCTTATTGATGTGATGGATAGGTCCCATTACTGTCAATCTATGACTTTCATGTTAGGTGGGTGTAGCTTTTATGATAAGATAACTATTGAGGACTTACACAGGGTTATTTCATCTGTAAGTAATTGTATATTTGATGTTTTTTCTGCACATCTTATTACTGAAGAAATGTTTTCTTTTCTAAAGGTAGTCAAAACTTTGATTCCACTTATACAAGGTCTGCCTAAGATACATAAACACCTGACTAACCCACCCATGAGACCTATTGTGGCAGGTGGAGGGTGGGTCACAGAGCCACTTTCACTTTATGTTGAGAAGTTTTTGGGACCAGTCATTAATTTGAATCAGGTGGTTTTAAGGGACTCAAAACAGTTTTTGTTAGACCTGTATGAATGTACTAGAGGTATCATTGATGTTGAAGACGTTATCTTTGTAACCTTTGATGTACAGTCCCTGTTCACCATGATTCCTAATGAGTTAGGGATCCAGTATATACATGAATACCTTCTGCTTCATGGTGATTATACTTCAGCACAGGTCCATCTTATTTGCTATTTTTTAGAGATTGTCATTGAAAATAATGTCTTCACCTTTGATGGTGAAATGTATTTACAGAAGCATGGCGTAGCTATGGGGACATCATGTGCCAATAGCTACGCCAATATGTGTTTTGCGCATTGGGAGAATACCATCCTGTTTGCTACTGAGGGCTTTAAGGAGCATGTCCTATTCTATCGGTGTTTCGTCGGTGATTTGTTTTTGTTATGGAGAGGCTCGTTAGATGATTTAGTGGATTCTCATGAGACCATGAATGGCCTGACCAGCTTTTTGAAGTTTACATTTAACTGGTCATTTACTCGTATTGAGGTTTTTAGGTCTCTATATTGATAAATTACATGATCATACTATTAGTACTGGTGTCCATCGTAACACCTGCCATAGGAATGCTTTTTTGTTTAGGTCTGGTATGCACCCCAGTTATATTTTTCGGAACCTGATTAAAGGACAAGGAATGAGGGCCTCCAGATTAAATCCCACTATGGACAGTTTTGTGGAAGAGCTGGGCAATTTAGAAAACAAGTTATTAGCCAGGGGGTATAGCCTTGGCGAGATTAATAGACACTGGTCTAATATAGATCAGTTAAGGTTTACCACAGCAAGTCCGTACTTCGGACCAGTATGTGAGGCAAGTGCAATTAGTGGTAATGAACCTAGTGTGGGGTTTGGTGAAACTAGGATTCCTCTTTTTTACACTAGTGACCATAGAGATATCACTAGCTTATTTGCCTATTTTACAGGTAGACGATGATATAGATAAGATTGTAGGTGATAAACCTAGGTTTCGATTTAAGAACAGGAAAAATTTGAAGAGGCTACTTTGCCATAACAGTGGTTTAAGTACCACAGTTTTTACTCCTGGTCTTACCACACCATGTCGTAACTGTAATTTTTGTTCCTTCATTAACACCTCTGACACTTTTCATCATCCAGATCTCTGTAGAGAATAAACTTTTCATGCTCATGCCAATTGCATGACTCCCCATGTGGTTTATTTAGCAGAGTGCGATGCTTGCAGCTCCTTCTATGTTGGTAAGATGAACAGGGTGCTGCGTGATAGGATGAGGGAGCACATTTACCACATTAGAAGGGGCTCTACACACAATGCACTATCTAAACACGTATTGGGACTGGGAGAATCTCATACATTTAACTTTAGGGTCATTGAGACTTTTTCTCCCAGTTTTAGGGAAGGTGACATTATTACACACACAGAACATAGGGAGACTTGTTGGATTATCACCCTTCGTGCAGATAGAGGGAGAGGTCTGAACGAGAGGGCTTCTATTAAGCCCTTATTAAAGAAAAGAAGGCTTCAGACGTAAATAGGAAATAGTAGTGGTTATTCATTCATTTATTTCTTTTTATTTTTTTTTTATTGTTGCTTATGAGAACATTAGTAGTATATATTTTTATATACATGTATATATATGTATATTTTTATATGTGTGTTTACACATGTATATATTTGTACTTATTATACACATATGTTTTTATTTCCATATATATATATTTTTTGCATCCTTTTTTGTCCAGTATTTGCAGGTAATGTGATCTTTCAGCTTTAACAGTTTAACTTTAATTGATGTGCCTTTTAATTGATGTATCTTTACGATTGGGTGGTACTTCAGCACTATGTGTTTAAATGGTGTGCATTTTAGCTTTTTGTATTTGGTCTGATGAAGCTTAACTGCGAAAGTGCTTACCTTTTGTTACAATAAATATCCTGGATTGCTTTTTACTACTGGAGGACTTTGTGACTGTTTTTCCTGCCTTGATGCCTGCATTTTCCTTATAGAGTATTTTGTTTACTGGAAGAATTGGTGACTGTGTCTCATTGCTATAGCAGCTGCATTTCTCTGCTTGGCTTCTGCCTGGTTCATCTGTTGCTTACCTGTTACATTATTTCAGTCTTTTTTAATTAGTAAACTTGGATTAATTTTTATAGTACTATCACCTTTTTTTTGTTTTTGTTTACATTTATTTAATGTGGAACCTCTTATGTGGCAGATGCCAAAATGTTGATCTTTTGACTAATTTACATTACTTAGATGACTGAAAGAATAATGTTTAGGGAGCTAGAAGACAAACTAGTAATGCATTGAGCTATATGGAGTATTGACATTAATAATAACATATGAACAACTATTCATGAAATTTCAGTCCTTCATGAAGCCATATGAATATGCAGTTTGCGTCAGTTTGTGACATTCATCAGCATGTAGATATTCAACAGGCATCAGAGTACCCTGTTGTGACTGTTATGCTTTATAGGAAGTAACATGACATATTAGTAAAGGGCAAAAGTAACCATTTGAATGTTGATATCCTTCAGTGTTGAGCAGCATTATTTATTTATTTGTTTGTTTGTTTGTTTGTTTGTTTATTTATTTAGTCCTCACGTTTATACCTCAGTGTTATGTATTATTATGCCAAAATCCAAGCCTTTAAGCAGACATCTGTGAAGCTCTCCAAGCATTATGGATCCCGTTGCAAAAGATATAGGAAAACTATGGCCAAATGAGTACCAGGTGTGCAGTGCCTTTGTTTCAGCAAAAATAGTAAATGTTGCATGAGACTGACTGTGATAAGGTCATGAACTTTAATAACACACCAGATTGTATAATAGCATGTTCTCTTAATACCAAATGCGTAAATTAGTCTGTTTTAATAAATGTCTTAATTTGTGTAGAGGTTCCTTTAACTGACATACATGAAGGTAGTCAAACCATTATATAAAGCAGTTTTCTAAAAATAACTATTTTGTGGCAAAATAATGACATTTTATTATGCAATGATGGGCTGGTGAAACATCACAACTGAATTTTACTGTTAGAGGTCTTTACATCTGTTTGCAACTTTAGTTTCTACAGAGAATTATAATGTGGGGGGAATGAGCAGAATTTATGAGCAGATTAAACATGTGTTCCATTACTGAGCAGATAAGCACACATTCATTTAAAAATAATTTGCATTTACCTCACTCTGCTCAGAGAGTTGTAACAAGCTCAGATTTAGCAATGATCATTTCTGACAGTAGTGACTGAATACTGGAAAATGAGAATATGTAAAATAGAAAACCACGAAAAAGACCAGTATGAAGGGATGTACAAGCTGTCCACAGTGTTTAAAAAGAGGACAGCAGTTAAGCAGCAAATACCTGACTTTTGTGGATGGAAAAATGGGCAAATGTTAAATAGTATGCTGAATGCTTAGCATTATTATTGTTATCAAGCGAAAGCACTTGTGCCTGTATACAAACTTGTTTGACAGGTGCTGTTAAGTTATCTTAATAGAATAATATTATGCAGAATCTAAATATCTGGTTCTGTAAAACATCCAAACTTAAATTTGCCTTTATTTTGTATATTCTAAAGGTACCTTGGATTTTCCATCCATCAGTAAAAAATGATATCCTCAAAAGCATAATGTAATTGGCTGTCCAAATAATTGTGATTTGATTCTGCAGGTATGTAACAGAATTTGTAAACCTAGGCAATGTTTCAGCTCTTCGAACTTTCAGGGTACTGAGGGCATTGAAAACGATTTCAGTAATACCAGGTAAGGTGTTTCTAGGGGGGGTATGTAGTATTTCATCAATGTCAGTGACTATGCCCACCCCATTCCCCTTTGGTCCTTCATTGTGCTGATTGTTGGATTGTGTTTGTCATTGTCTGTGTGTGACTTTCCCCCTGTTACAGATATGCAACTGAATTTTTCGACCTAGGCAATGTGTCTGCCTTAAGAACGTTCAGAGTTCTTCGAGCATTGAAAACTATCTCAGTCATTCCAGGTGAGAATCACGTTAAACACTAAGGCTGTTGCTAGCAAAATATGCCTACATGACATTTCCAAAGAATTAGGAGTAACAGAACTAATGTACTAGATTGTGAACGGGAATGAATAAATGTAGGGAATGAAACCTGTCATGAGAATACCACTGTTTCTTCACATTTCAGATATTTGCCACTACAGATTTTATCTGTGAAGTCTTTAAACACCTAGAATTAAGAATAAATTGTCACTAATGGTGGACTTCAGCAATGTAAACTAAGACTATGAAAAAATATGCTGGCATTGAACCAGACCATTCATTATATAAAGACTGTCAAGCCTCCAGCTCTGCTGTAAATACCACAGAGTGTAAAATGAGACAAATGTTATAATGATGCTGTTTTAAAACTCACTGAACATGTACATATGGCTGCAGTCAGACTCTAACATTATTAACAATAACACAAAGAATGTTAGTGACAAAATTAAATAGCATCACTCTGATATTGTCATTAGACAATTATCTTCCTTGTTTGAAAGGAAAAAGGAAAAAGATTATGTAACTAAAAGTCACTTTTATTTTCTGTTATATGCAAATCAGGATAGCCTGCTTCACTTTTGGAGCGCATTACTCTTGTCGATATATTGGTTTCCTTTTGCATGTGTCTTAGTTTTTCCACTTAAAGCTTATGATAATAGTTCCCTGGTACAGTAATAAGAAAGTATTTCACTTTAAGATACATAACATGACACATTCTTTTAATTAGACACTAAACCATCATCACACCCCTGGGAATAGCCAGAATGAACATA
>NC_056732.1:540177466-540187466 GCF_019279795.1 Protopterus annectens | reverse complement strand
AGAATTGTTGAGTCAGAGTGAACCAGAAAGTGAAATGACAGCTTTGTGGGGTGAAATTATGGATAAAATACAGGAAGAAGAAGAAATGAAAGAGATCATAGGAAAGAAAAAATGGTATGCACAACCAGAAAAGGAAGAAGATAAGCAAGTAGAAGGAGAAAGAGAGATAGCAAGAAAGAAATGTGTGGTGCAGCTTAGCAGTAAAGGAGAGAAAGAACTTGAAAGGTACAAGGTATGGGATACAGTGTTTGCAGCTTTGGATACTCCACCTAAACAGGTAAGAGCCTTTATATATCTTAATAAACATATTGTGACATTTTGTTTGAGACAGGACAGTATTTGCAAAGTTTTTCAGAGAAATTTGAAATAAAAAAGACTGTAATCCTTGGAACTCTTATGTAATACAGACATTTAACAGAGAAACAAAAAGAAGTATTTTTGTACAATTTCAAACTGATGTTGATAAAGAAGCATTAAAGGACTATCTAAAGACTGCATGTAAAGATGTTATGGACACTACAAAAATATATGACAGAGGTTTGTGTACTGGGTGATGGGATTGTGGGGTGATATTGAAAATGGAAAATGAAAAAAAAAATGCACGTATTCCAAGTGTAATAAATGTAGAAGGTAGCAGAGGTTTTGTGAGATATAGAGGGGACAGCTGAAAACATGTTTTCTTGTGAAAAGGATGATCATTTAATATGCAATTGTGATAAAAGAAGAAGTTTTATTTGTGGAAAGATGGGGCAGGAAGCAAAAAATGTGATTTAATGTGGAAAAAAATGTGGGCAAATGTAACATACTTGGGTAGATTGTATTGAGTATATAGAAGTGAAAGAACAAGATCAGATACAAGAATGTGTGTAAAATATAATAATAGTGTAGAAGACGAACATGAAGAAGGGGGTGCAACACAAATACAATAAAGAAAAAAATAGTAAATGAAGAAAATGAAAATAACGGAGGGGAGGAATTGATCCAGAGAACACATGAAGATGAGGATGTAAACGGAAAGTGGTGAGAGGAAAGAATAATCCAATAGGGTAAAGGTGAAAGATACAAAAAATAATCCAATAGGGTAAAGGTGAAAGATACAAAATAATAATCCAATTGGGTAAAGGTGAAAGATACAAAAAATAATCCAATAGGGTAAAGGGTGAAAGATACAAAAAATAATCCAATAGGGTAAAGGTGAAAGATATAAAAAATAATCCAATAGGGTAAAGGTGAAAGATACAAAAAATAATCCAATAGGGTAAAGGGTGAAAGATACAAAAAATAATCCAATAGGGTAAAGGGTGAAAGATACAAAAAATAATCCAATAGGGTAAAGGGTGAAAAATACAAAAAATAATCCAATAGGGTAAAGGGTGAAAGATACAAAAAATAATCCAATAGGGTAAAGGGTGAAAGATAAAAAAAATAATCCAATAGGGTAAAGGGTGAAAAATACAAAAAGGAAGGTTAAAAGTGTGATTGTGAAAGAAAACAAAAAAGGCAAAGACTACAGTGGAAGGCGACAATAAACTCATAAGAAGCTGAAAACTGTATCTATAAATGTTAATAGCATAAAGAAAATTAAAAAGGTTAGCTGTTCTTGAAGGGCAAGTGCTGCTTGGTATGCATGTAATTAAATTAATTATATTAGAAGTCATGGGTATGTTAACAGAAGAAGAAAGGCTATAGATGGAAGAGTTATGGGGTGGAAACATTGTTTGGGATATGGGAAATATACATGTTCAAGGACTGGTGTGTTATATAATGGAACAGTAAAGGTTTTAGATTACACTGCGGTGGAACTAGATAGAATAACAGAATTAGATGTAAGCTGCAAAAAGATATATAAAATCATTGCAATTTATACATATGTTACTAAGATAGAAAGAGAAGAAATGTTCAAAAAAATCTTAAATTATGTAGCAGTGAATATGGAAGTAATACTAGTTGTTGACTTTGTCACTTAAGGAAAAGAAAGAAAGAAGGGAATGATGTTATAAAATTGTGTGAAATAATGAAAAGCAAAAAGTTATATTTATGGGATAACAAACACTGGAGTTATAAAAGAAATGAAATTATAACACAACTTGATTATTTTGTAATATCTGATATTTTGAAAATTGTTAAAGGAGGAATAAAGGAAACATTTTTTTAGATCATCTGACTATATGGTTAGAAGTGAAGGAAATGGACGGATATATAAGATTAGGTAAAGGCATTAAAAGATTTAATGAAAAAGACTTCAGCAAGGAAGAGAGAAGGGAGATTGATCAATTATGGAAAGATCATGTAGAAATGGGAATTTTCTATTAAAATTGGACATATTGATGAATAAGCTTAAAAATATAAAAAATGCTTTTGGAATATCAGCTTGTTAAGTGAATGGAAGAAAAACAGAAATATGAGCAATTAAGTCAGAAAGTATTTAGAGAAGTGTTATGGAATAAGATGAGCTTTTAAGAAAAAGAGAAAAAAGAAATATGAAATGAATCAGGAGAAGGCTAAGAAAATGTTATATAAACAGAGGTATTTCTTACAAGGGTAAAAAGAAGAAGTGGCTCCATATCTGAGCAAGATAGTGAGAGAAAATGAGAGGGTAATAAGGAAGTTGAAGAATAAAGAAAAAAGTGTGAATACACAGGAAACAATATTTGAAGTAATAAAGGAGGATATAAAAAAGTTTAAAAATAGTGAGATAAAAGAGAGGCAGATATGAAAAGTTAAAAAATGAGTAAGGAAGATAAGATTATGGAGAAGAATGTAAATGTGGAAGAATTTAATGAAATTCTAAAAGTATTAAGCATGGAGAAAGCCACAGGGATGGATCAAATTTAGTATTCGCTGTATTATAATATGAAATAATATCAAAAAGTATATTTTGCAGAAGTATTGAATGAATAGTTAAAAGAAGGGCTAGTAGAAAAAGACATAAGTACTGGGGTTATTTCAAAAAAAAGGAGAAAAAAGCATATAAGAAATTGGAGACCAATAGTAATGAATAATACAGACTAAGATATTTATGAGAATTATAGGAAAAAGACTAGGAGAAGGTGTAAAAAAGGAGCTTGAGTGTATGATTTTTGGAAAGAAGGGAAAATAAGTCAAGATTTATTATGGATATTGAAAGAAGTGATAGATAATATTTAAATAAAAAGGCAGAAATGTAAGTTATGGTAGGAGATGTGAGTAAAGCATTCAACAAAATACAGTATGATGGGTTGTGGAATATATTAAGAGATTACAATATAAGTGATAAAATAATAAACATAATTATGTCAGTATATGAGAATAATAATGTAAGAGTGATATAAAATGGATGGTTAATTGAAGAAGTTAAAATAGAATGTGGGATAAGGCAGGGATGTCCAGCAAACAGCATTTTATTTGCATTAGTTATGAATATGGTTGTTAGCAAGATGAACAGAGAATTGAAAATAGCAAAATATAAGATAATAGAATGAGTGCATATTCCAATAATTCTTACACAGGTAATATAGTTCTAGTTATTAAGAATAAGGGATAGATGAAACAAGGAATAAGAAAATTAAGTAGGTATTTAAATGGGCCCATATTAATTTGTCAAAGGTTCACTTCCGCGAACATTTCTTCATCGACTTGAAACAACTGAACATTCAGTTCTGTGAACGTTCACATCAAAAAAATATTTCAGCAGGGAAAGGAAGCACTTCACCAACACTGCACCAGAACTCACACTGCAGTATGTCAAACTCACCCAAATGAGGGGCTGTGCCTCCCACACCCCCC
Organism: Protopterus annectens; assembly: GCF_019279795.1. Lineage (NCBI taxonomy): Eukaryota > Metazoa > Chordata > Ceratodontiformes > Protopteridae > Protopterus > Protopterus annectens. The sequence goes on along the minus strand of NC_056732.1, from coordinate 540,183,701 downwards.
AATGTGGGGACTGTACCCCCTGCACACCCCTAATTATGTATACCAACTCCAAGATCACACTACAGTGGGAGAAAAGGCAAATTTGTGCTGTTGGCCAACTGTTTCCTTTCCCTACTTAAATCTGTCACTGATTTATCTGGCGAATGATTGGAAAAATTAATGTATTTATTCCTGTACTTCTCCCATCATGATGTGTGCTCTGACCTTAGCTCCATAGTGCCACCTGTAGGTTTTGAACCACTGTCTCTACATTTCCTATTAACTTCTTACCAAGTATGTTGTTAGTGTCACTAGTATTCATTGCACATACTGCCAGCATCCTGTTGTGCATAGTTATAAAATAACAGCAGATTATGCATCTATTTTCCTTTTCATCAATTGCAGCTTTCTTAACAGCTGATACTTATTGCTGGATGAAATTTCCTGAGGTAGTAATGTATCCTTTTTTTCACTCTGTTGTTCAGTTACAGGACCATTTCAGTATTTAGTCTTTTTTCACAGAAGGATTGCCTCAGCTAATAAGTAGTCTGTGGCATTTGTGGAAGGCCATTCTGTTCTGTCTTTCTACCCTTTGTCTCTGCACATGGGACTGAGTAATACAGAACTGGAGTACTGCATAAGCAGCCGCGGTTCAGAGTGTTGCATGTTCAGTGAGTTTGTATTCAGCTTGTCACACCTTTGAAACCTGCAGCTGAACTGGTTCAATGGGTCAGATATATACAGATGTGCTAGTCTTATCATACAGGGAAGTCTAGCCTGATCCGCCACTGCAAAAAAAAAAAAAAAAATGAAATGTATAGAGGAACAGAATCAGCAACATGTAGCAAACATATTCAAACTATAAGTCTTATTGAAGCTAAAAGGGATTGCTATCCAAAGACAGGTCTCATTCTGCCTTAGTGTTTAACATATCTGACCTGCATGGCATGGTATAGACGGTGATACAGCATGCATGGTAAATAATGTAGGTCATGAAGGAATCCTAATCAGATGTTGGTAATGTTGGTAGTATTACTAAACAGATTGCAAACTTTCTTTTGTGATCAAAGGAATGTGTACCTTGGCTAACTTGTTAACTGGTATGACTGCTTTATTTGCAACATTAAAACACCTTTTTAATTACCAATGTGTGGAAGTTAATATTAATATAAATTTTTTAAGCAGGATTTTGAAATCATCGTTGCAGCTTTTTGTTTCATAGCACAGTAACGCTGAAAGACTAGTGTACTGAGGTTGATGAAAAGGTGTACCACTTTGATGAAACAACTTTGTCACGTTTGGAGGTGTCACCATCTGAGACTGAATAACAAAAGTAGTGCTGTTCTTACTGACCTAGCCAGAATAATGCCTCGTGAGGAATAAATACCATGTAATTAAAAATGTCCCAGAATTTAGTACTGTTCTTACTGACTTAGACAGAATAACATCCCATGAGGAATAAATACTATGTAGTTAAAGACGTACAAGAATTTCATTCTGTGAAAGATACAACTAAACAAAAACAGATTTGTAATATGCTAGGGAATGCACATAAAGTAATGAGCTCATATTGACATGGCATCATCTCAGAGATCGCAGTGAGACTAGTGGACAGATCTTATTTCCAGGACAATGAATCACTGCACTGCACTACACAGTCAGTGACAAATGCATTTGGACTGTATCTTGCATAATGTTTAAAAAGAAAGATGCCTCACCTTTGAAACAGATTGCTGCTTCTATGACATTACACTGAAGAAAGAAAACAGGATTACAACATTTCAGTACAAACAAAAGTTTTCTTACCAATTTGTGCATTTCCAAATGATCAGCTAATCCACCACTTTTCTTACATGTAGCTACTTTAAGGGATGACTGCTTTTGCAAATAACTGATCAGGCAATACTTGATACTAATCTTAATACTAGATTTTTGCTAGCACACACACAAAGAGCTTCCTTTTACGTATGTGTCTAACTAAACACTTCATAACTGTGTGACATGCTGTAATAAATAGCAGGATTAGCCACCATGCCTCTGTTTAATTGAGCTATAAATGCCATGCAGTTATTCAGTGTATTTTAACTTTTAAAATTAATTTAAGTAATCCTCTTTATTGGCAAATAGCTAATTTGACATTTACACTGAATAAGTCTTGTCCACATTGTTTTCTTGTGGTACACATTCATAACAATATCTATATATTGTGGATTTTGCTGCCTACATTGCAGTTTATCCAAAATGCTGCAGCTGGGTTTGGGGATTCATAGGTTATATTTAATAAGTAGCTTCACACATACACACACACACATACATGCCACACACACACACACACATACACACACACACACACACACGTTAAAATATATAAATATATGTATATAAATATATATATATATATATATATATATATATATATATATATATATATATATATATATATATATATATATATATATTAGCTAAAAGCATGATGCTTAAAACTGTTTTTGACACAGAAAGTTTCTGTGCATTGATACTTATATTTTTTCAGTAATGTATGTCTCCCCTCCAGTAGGCTGTACTTTTACTTTATGCCTTAGATGATGCCTACAGTTCATGGTTCAGTTTTATCAAGGTGTTGCATAATGCAATCCATAAATGCAGGAAACACATAGGTGTAGGGATGAAATAATTAATGAAATATAATACTTTTAGTACAAGGTATGCTAGTATTGCCGGTGCCTTCTTAGAATTCAAGACACTTTAAATCTCTATGTATTCTATAGGTAAGGAAACTATAGTATTTCAAAGTCCTGAAGTGAAATACATCACTTTTAGTTTGAAAGCTTCCCGTGAAATGGAACTCTGCTGTGCTACCGTATGTAAAATTTGATCATATGGTGCTGACCATATGGCATTTGAAGTTCCGTAACTTCGATTTTCTAATAGGTAACCGCACTAGTGACATATTACCCTTCAGATAAGACATTAACACATCATCCCATCTACAGCACTCCTGACATATTACCCCTCAGGTAAGACATTATCAAATGGTCCCACCTACAGCACACCTGACATATTACCCTTCAGATAAGACATTAAAACATGGTCCCATCTACAGCACTCCTGACATATTGTCCTTCAGATAAGACATTAACACATCATCCCATCTACAGCACTCCTGATGTATAACCCTTCAGATAAGACATTGACACATCATCCCATCTACAGCACTCCTGATATATAACCCTTCAGATAAGACATTAACACATCATCCCATCTACAGCACTGCTGATGTATAACCCTTCAGATAAGACATTAACACATCATCCCATCTACAGCACTCCTGATGTATAACCCTTCAGATAAGACATTAAAAAATGGTCCAATCTACAGCACTCCTGACATATTGTCCTTCAGATAAGACATTAAAACGTCATCCCATCTACAGCACTCCTGATGTATAACCCTTCAGATAAGACATTAAAACATGGTCCCATCTACAGCACTCCTGACATATTGCCCTTCAGATAAGACATTAACACATCATCCCATCTACTGCACTCCTGAGGTATAACCCTTCAGATAAGACATTAACACATCATCCCATCTACAACACTCCTGAGGTATAACCCTTCAGATAAGACATTAACACAACATCCCATCTACAGCACTCCTGAGGTATAACCCTTCAGATAAGACATTAACACATCATCCCATCTACAGCACTCCTGAGGTATAACCCTTCAGATAAGACATTAACACATCATCCCATCTACAGCACTCCTGATGTATAACCCTTCAGATAAGACATTAACACATCATCCCATCTACAGCACTCCTGATGTATAACCATTCAGATAAGACATTAACACATCATCCCATCTACAGCACCCCTGAGGTATAACCCTTCACATAAGACATTAACACATCATCCCATCTACAGCACTCCTGAGGTATAACCCTTCAGATAAGACATTAACACATCATCCCATCTACAGCACTCCTGATGTATAACCCTTCAGATAAGACATTAACACATCATCCCATCTACAGCACTCCTGATGTATAACCCTTCAGATAAGACATTAACACATCATGCCATCTACAGCACTCCTGATGTATAACCCTTCAGATAAGACATTAACACATCATGCCATCTACAGCACTCCTGATGTATAACCCTTCAGAAAAGACATTAACACATCATGCCATCTACAGCACTCCTGATGTATAACCCTTCAGATAAGACATTAACACATCATGCCATCTACAGCACTCCTGAGGTATAACCCTTCAGATAAGACATTAACACATCATCCCATCTACAGCACTCCTGAGATATAACCCTTCAGATAAGACATTAACGCATCATCCCATCTACAGCACTCCTGAGGTATAACCCTTCAGATAAGACATTAACGCATCATCCCATCTACAGCACTCCTGATGTATAACCCTTCAGATAAGACATTAACACATCATCCCATCTACCGCACTCCTGAGGTATAACCCTTCAGATAAGACATTAACACATCATCCCATCTACAGCACTCCTGATGTATAACCCTTCAGATAAGACATTAACACATCATCCCATCTACTGCACTCCTGATGTATAACCCTTCAGATAAGACATTAACGCATCATCCCATCTACAGCACTCCTGATGTATAACCCTTCAGATAAGACATTAACGCATCATCCCATCTACAGCACTCCTGATGTATAACCCTTCAGATAAGACATTAACACATCATCCCATCTACAGCACTCCTGAGGTATAACCCTTCAGATAAGACATTAACGCATCATCCCATCTACAGCACTCCTGATGTATAACCCTTCAGATAAGACATTAACGCATCATCCCATCTACAGCACTCCTGATGTATAACCCTTCAGATAAGACATTAACACAACATCCCATCTACAGCACTCCTGAGGTATAACCCTTCAGATAAGACATTAACACATCATCCCATCTACAGCACTCCTGATGTATAACCCTTCAGATAAGACATTAACACATCATCCCATCTACAGCACTCCTGAGGTATAACCCTTCAGATAAGACATTAACACATCATCCCATCTACAGCACTCCTGATGTATAACCCTTCAGATAAGACATTAACACATCATCCCATCTACAGCACTCCTGATGTATAACTCTTCAGATAAGACATTAACACATGGTCTCATCTGGCCTATCTGGTGATAACTCAGCTGGATGTAGAAGAAGTTGCAGTCCTTATTGAAAAGAGTGACATTTCCACAGTAACATGGTCAAATTATGATTAGTCTCTACTGAAAAATAAGTCATGCCTTGTGTAGCTAACTTGGTTATAAACAAATAAATAAGTAAATTAAAAATCCCAAATACATTATTGGTAACCATTTAGACAGCATCTACAAACTCTTATATGTGATCTGAAGGGCATTAAATAACAAAGCATGTAGAAGAGGAACTTCCTGTCCCTTGCATAGGTTCATAAGTTCATAGGTAGGTACTAGGCTATCTGCCCGAAGGCATTTATAAGCCTAGCCGAAATGTGTTGGCTTTTGCCGCCCCCTTAGATTAGTTCCCTGTACTTCTGTCCAGCAGAGCCATTGACGTGATCCCTGGGGTAAACTTTCTGTTTCCCATCCACTCATCAAGGTTTCTCTTGAAGAGGGTTAGTGAGGAGCTCTGCCTAATGTAGATTGGAATCTTTTTCCAGAGCATGGGAAGTCTCTGGGACAGGAATCTTTCCCTCCAGCATGTCCTATTTATTGTTGTGGTGAGGTTTAGATCCCTAGAGCGTGTGGCTCGAGGGGATATGTCTTCCTTTAGGTGGAGCATGTCCATCAATTCTCGGTTGGACGTGGCCTTGTATGTCAGGCAGAGATCACCTCTGAGTAGGCGGTATGCAGCCAAGTACAACTGGAGTTTCTTCAGTCGAGCTGCATAGGGCATCTGCTTGAGGCCAGTGATCCTCTTGGTGAGGTACTTCTGTGGTCTTTCTAGTTGTTGCAGGTGTCTTGTAAGGTACATCCCAAATGGGGCATTGTACTCTATGATGGGTCTGATGAGTGATGCATAGAGGGGCCCAATGACCTCTTTCGATCTGGATCCAAACCATTTTGTGATTAGGCGGGCCACATAGAAGGATATTCTAACCACTTTGGCAGTGTGATTATCAAAGGAGAAGTTACTATCTACTTGGGTCCCCAGATCCCTTATTACGTCTTCCGTATTGAGGGGGCTACCACCTATGTGGTAGTTTGTGGG
>NC_056732.1:540142466-540172466 GCF_019279795.1 Protopterus annectens | reverse complement strand
GCATTGTTGATTTTATGATGTTTCAGGGAATACACTACAATACTACAGTATATTCAAATGTTTGGTGTTGCATGTGTACTTTTATACTTGAAATATTTGCCGTTATAGATGTTGACATTAAAATATACAGAAAGTGCATAAGATATTAATTAGCATGTTTTTTCTTTCCAGAGGTGAAATGGCAAGGCATATGAAATGCTACATTATTGTACCTGGTGTCTGTACCCTTCTCTCATTCACGTTGATACAAAATTACACTATGTCTAATGAAAGAAACTAATAAATCGAAGTGCATCACTGGTAGAAAGAATGCTGAAAAGGGAAGTCTACTGTATGCATTTGGGCAAAGGTGTACAAAAATTGTTTTGCCCCAAGAAAAGAAGGGGTTCATTTAATGACATATCAATGAGGACAAAGTTTATGTAATAGACAGAACTTCATCTGAGTCTAGATAAAAATTACAATGCTGACAGTTAACTTGAGGAATCCTGTTTCTGAATGATTTCAAGCACTCTGATTTCTGATTGGTATGTCTTGGTTTACATGTCCAGGTTATTAATATACTTAGATTATTACAAACCATTCCATCATGTAAGCAGGCCTTATATTCGATATATATCCCAAATAACTTTAAGCAACCATACATGGTTATTTCCATTTGCACTTTGAATGGAAGATATGATGTGATACATTTTTTTAATTTAAGGGTCACATACACATTATTTAAGATGCAATGTCAGTATATGAAAAATAATCTTCACTGACACAGATTTAGTAAAGTGGAGCACAGAGTAGAAACAACTGTGTAAACAGAAACATGGCAAGAAATGGATATGGGATAAGGCCGAGCAAGTCACGTGACAGCAATACCATAGTTACAGAGGAATCCGTGTAAGCAGACTGAAAACAATTTGAAAACTTTGGGAAAAAAAAAGGTGGGATGGATACCATTTCAAAATTTTTTTTTTTCCTGGTGGGGAAGATATTTCACATTTCCATTCAATCCTTTGATGTTAAGTAACGTTGAAGTCTTTTTGTATGTCAGAAAAGGGACAAATCCCTACTGCAGTGAATTCACAACAACAAAGCATATGTCAAAAATTTTAATTCATAACATATGTGCTGCTGTGACATTACCAAAGAAAACATTATTTTAGCGGAAGATCACAGAGGGAAGACTACTAAAATTGCAACAAATTTGATGTACTTTCTTATTTTGAATAGTTCCTAAAGCAAACTGTGCTGACTAGCACACCATTATTTCAAAGAATACTGAAGTATTAGGAAGGAAAACAACGCATATCAGAAAGCACATATAAATCCAATCTGTAGAAAAAATAATGGGCACTGTGAGGCAGCATAGATTAACAGAGCAAAAATGGGGAATATAAGAAAACGCTTGGTCTTCCCAAAACATGAATACTTCACTGTAGTAAACAAACTGCAAGCGCAGGAAGATACTGACATTAGAAAAATACTGACAATGCGTCACATTTGTCTGGTTTTCCTAATCTCATTACAACTAGCCACCCCCCAATTTATTCCAGACGTGTCTTCTCTCAGCCCATTCAGCTTCAAATCTATAAATGATTATGTGCACTGCTACTTCTTCTGGGGAGTTCATTCAAGGCTCTGCCATCTTTATTTGAAGTACTCTTTCAGTAAGGTTAGTGAAGACAGCTGTTTTGTATCAGAATATGGTAAACCTTGGGAGATGTTGTCTAGAAGGGGTTACACCAGAGATTTTCTTTCTAGTATTTTTGCAGAGGTTCAAAGGAAGATAACTGATGGGACTTATATCCCCCTACTTGGGACATTACAAAACCAAGCAGTACTAAAAACCATCAAATCATGAAAATTACACCAGTTTTTAATAAAGCTCTTATTATTCCATATTGTTTGCAATTCAAAGATATATGTGCAATCATATGCAGAAACTGGGCCATATTTGGTGGTCATCAATACATTATTGATAAGGTAGGGGAAAGACCTATTGTAATTTGCCAGAAAGATGTATGCATCAAAATGATGTTGGAAAGAACAGTTTATATGGCTGCCAGTGGTAAAATGATGAAGTGTGGTCATTGTACGCAATATAAAAATATTTTGGAAGGTAAAGAAGTAGACATTTGGGGTTATGGCACTTTGAATTTAAAAAATAAATATTACTGTAACAACAAGGGGGTGATATACATGGCAAAGTACCAACAATGTTGGGTTTTACATTGGGAAAACTGTTAGACAATTAAAAAACAGGCTATATCAGCATTTTTATGACATTACAAAAAAAGATGCACACAGTGCTTTATATAGGCACACTAAGGAATATTCAAGTCACACTTTTAAATTCATTGTCATTGACAGTGTCCAAGAGAGATCTAGAGGTGCACCTGTAGATCGGTATTTACAGTACCAAGAGTTAAAGGGGCAGCTTAGATGTAACGCTGCTAACAAACCTGGGCTCAGTGAGACTGTATCCATGTCTTGTTATCTTAAGCTAAAATCAATGTTTGCTATTTAGTTTAGCATTTTTTAATTACACTTTAAATATGTTTAATAGCTTAAAAAGTTTTTTTAAGGTAAAGAATCAAAAGTTTAGAAAGTTATTAAGCATTTTTACATATGGTATCTTTAAGGAGAAAAGGTTAATTATGACCTAGCCTTGTTTTTTAATTGAGTCAGTCATGTGACTTTTTAACTGTATTTAAGCTGGCTTTTTGTCATTTTGCATTATTCTGAAGAATTCCATATACATCTTGGACGAAAGAGCTAAATGAGAAATAAACAGTGTGTGTGCTACAGGTGCTTCGGGTACTTTCTTGTTTTTTTTTTTTTTTCTTTTTTTCTTTTTATTTGTCTTGTTCTATGCTAACCAACTCAAAGGGGTGGTCTAATCAAACAAGATTTAATGTTTTTTGTACGTTGGACTGCATTTTCATTCTGGTTACTACTTTTTCTAATCAAACAAGAACTCTTGCTGCATGGATCCCTGACCATGATCAATGATAAGCACATTATTCTTTAGGAATTCTACCAGACTCCATAACCTCCCATGAAATAGATGTGACACAAATCATTTTCAAGTGCCTGGGCTTCTTCCCAGGTCCTTCCTTTGTGGAAGGGCACCTGTTTTGCCATCTTGAAGTTATGTCTCACCAGTCCATTTTCCAAAGCCAGATTGTATGGTTTTGTTAAAGGTCCATTCAGCACTCTTGCCAGTAACTTGAAATACCAAGGAGGCAGCCTACCCAGCCTCTTTGCTTCCTCCCTCCTATGTTCTAGTAGATCTTCCTGCTCATCATCACTGGTCACTTCGCCAGCTATCTATTTGTATTTCCTGAGGTCTGATTGCCCTTTCCATGATGATATTTTGTTTTCTGTTTGTCTGTAAGGACTGGTGTGAATAACCCATTATATGTTTATGTCTACTTTTCAGCCTCAACATACTGCTTATCCCCATATTTTAATACGTTAGTGTCCTGCTGTGTCCTTTAACCCCCACTTATGTGAACATGTAGTTCTGTCTCTTTGTCTTTCCTAGTGTCCATTGATTCATTCTTTTTTCAGGTCTCCTCATACACTTTTTCGCTTTCTATCTTTCAGTTCTCATCCCGTATAGCCTCCATTTATTTGTAACTCCATTGATCTCTGCTTTCATTTTCTGAGCTTGGTTTCTTTTCACTCATTCATTTTTTCTTATAAAATAAGTTCCTATTCCCCTTCATATTCCTAGTGCAACTGCCATATGTACAGTTTGTCCTTTTGTGCTTCCCTTCTAGTCTGGTAGATTACCTGAACAACTTGAAGTTAACATCTCTGTATTCCCCAAACATCTGTCTTGTATGTCCTTCCCACTGGTCCTACAACAAACATGAAATATACCATAATATGATCGCTAGTGTCATGTTATTTCTGCTGATTCACATTTATACCCATACTTTGCTAAGGAATACTATATTTATTTTTCGTGTTGAAATCTTTACCCTCATGACAAGTCCTGCCTCCACCAAAGCTTTGGCCTGTTCTGTGTTTAAAATAGGTATGGAGTTTTCTAAGCTTGCATATGTCAGATTAAGGGCACCAAAAGCCTGTGCCTTTTATCCTCTTGCTTACCTTTTGCTCTGTTTCTCAGCATTGTATCCCTCTGTCTCCATTTAATGGTTTGTATACCATAGCCTGTCCCGAGGATCTGTTGCTCTTCTTTTCAGAACTAGCATTCCATTTTGGTATTTTCCTTCCATATCTTTGCCATCTTTGCCATTTTGATGCCTTCTACGCTTACCCTTATATTGACCACCACCACTCCCCTCTTTTCCTTCTCTGCAGTCTGTATCAAGGCAGTATTTTTCTGTCCCTTCACACTGTAGTGCATGTCACTTTCATGCTAGGATCTCCTTCTACCATTACAGTGTGCAGCAGACACATTTTCTTCTCCAGACCCCTGACAGCACATGCAATTAGTGCCCACTCCTTGTTCTTTTCGCACTGTCATCCCTGATACCTTTACAGTCATTTGTGCAACTTTATCTGCCAATTTGGCTCTGTGCTGTCACTTCTTAATTTCCCTCATTTCATTTTAATAGTACTTGCTTTGATATTCTCCCTTATTCCATCTTTCAACAGCTGCTTCCTTCAATCATTCTGAACCAATTAAGACATTAGCCTCCATGTTTTCCCATGTGTTTCACATCTCTGTACCAGAAGCCTGCCATACAGTCATTTCCCATGTCATTGAATTGCTGAAGGTCAATGGTCCTTTAATCAAGATTGAACTCATATATCATGTTAGGCTGAGGTGTAACTTCAGCGATTTCTTTTATTTGTTCTTTTTTTCTTTCTGCCTTTTTTTTTTGGAAGGTTATTAGAGTTTTTCCATAGTGGGTTGATATTAAAAATAACATTTTTCGGTGATTTGTTCTCTTTGCTTTATGCTAGTGAAATGCAGCCATAGTTCAAGCTCACGTTAATGTTGAGAGACATTGTGAGTGAACACATTACCTGTTTATGGATGTTTGCATTTGGTTTAGTCTTTTTCAAGGAGTACCTGTTATGTATTTCTTTGTGTGTTTCATCCCACCTCAAGCCATCTTCACTATGTTAGTACTTTATTTGCATGTCTGCTGAGAGACTACATTTAAATAACAAGTAAACATCTTAGTACACTGACAAAAAGCCGTGGCAAATCAAAAACTTTATTGCTCAGGCATGAACTGCTTGAAACAGTTCAAGATTTGTCATTATATTTTGTATTTTATAAGTTCATTAGAGGTTGTCATTATATTTTGTATTTGATAAGTTCATTAGAGGTTGTCATTATATTTTGTATTTGATAAGTTCATTAGAGGTTGTCATTATATTTTGTATTTGATAAGTTCATTAGAGGTTGTCATTATATTTTGTATTTGATAAGTTTATTAGAGGTTGTCATTATATTTTGTATTTGATAAGTTCATTAGAGGTTGTCATTATATTTTGTATTTGATAAGTTCATTAGAGGTTGTCATTATATTTTGTATTTGATAAGTTCATTAGAGGTTGTCATTATATTTTGTATTTTATAAGTTCATTAGAGGTTGTCATTATATTTTGTATTTTATAAGTTCATTAGAGGTTGTCATTATATTTTGTATTTGATAAGTTCATTAGAGGTTGTCATTATATTTTGTATTTGATAAGTTCATTAGAGGTTGTCATTATATTTTGTATTTGATAAGTTCATTAGAGGTTGTCATTATATTTTGTATTTGATAAGTTCATTAGAGGTTGTCATTATATTTTGTATTTGATAAGTTCATTAGATTATATTTTGTATTTAAGTTCATTAGAGGTTGTCATTATATTTTGTATTTGATAAGTTCATTAGAGGTTGTCATTATATTTTGTATTTGATAAGTTCATTAGAGGTTGTCATTATATTTTGTATTTGATAAGTTCATTAGAGGTTGTCATTATATTTTGTATTTGATAAGTTCATTAGAGGTTGTCATTATATTTTGTATTTAATAAGTTCATTAGAGGTTGTCATTATATTTTGTATTTGATAAGTTCATTAGAGGTTGTCATTATATTTTGTATTTGATAAGTTCATTAGAGGTTGTCATTATATTTTGTATTTGATAAGTTCATTAGAGGTTGTCATTATATTTTGTATTTGATAAGTTCATTAGAGGTTGTCATTATATTTTGTATTTGATAAGTTCATTAGAGGTTGTCATTATATTTTGTATTTTATAAGTTCATTAGAGGTTGTCATTATATTTTGTATTTGATAAGTTCATTAGAGGTTGTCATTATATTTTGTATTTGATAAGTTCATTAGAGGTTGTCGTTATATTTTGTATTTGATATCATTAGAGGTTGTCATTATATTTTGTATTTGATAAGTTCATTAGAGGTCATCTTTATCACACGTTAAACAAGTGTAACAAAAAAGAAAAAGAAAAGAAGATGGAAGTAGTTGTAGTCACAAAGGAGACTGTTACCCTCAATTAAACACCAAGTTTATTAACACATCCATATATATATATATATATATATATATATATATATATATATATATATATATATATATAGTGGCTTACTGTTACTTCAATCCCAGCAAGTCGAATATAGCAATGTCGAAAGTATTCAACCAAAACTCTAGTACTGAAAGTGTAAAACATTGTAAAAAATGAATCCTGAAACTCGCTACCTCTTAAGACCCAGAAAAAAAAAGCACTGCAATGTGTCCTTTAGGGGGAGCAAGTCTAGAAGTTCATTATTTTACACTTCTTGTGTTGAGTTTTGATATATTGTCCTTGATAGTGCGGGTCTATATTAAAACACTGAACATTTGAAAAGTCGGGTGTTCTAATATCGAAATAACAGGAAACCAAATTCCTAGGGAAAGAATTCGGCTGTCCGTTTCTGTTGCTTCGGCAGTTTCAGTGCTCTGGTGGAAAGTTACAGGTTGGGTTCAGGTAAGTGTGCGATTGTGTAGACGTGTGGGTTAGGGCGGGTTAGGTGAGTTAGGGTTAGGGTGTGAGTCAGGTAAGTGTGCGATTGTGTGGACGTATGGGTTTGGGTGGGTTAGGTGAGTTAGGGTTAGGGTGCGAGTCAGGTAAGTGTGTGATTGTGTGGACATGTGGGTTAGGGCGGGTTAGGTAAGTTAGGGTTAGGGCACGGGTGAGGTGACTGTGCGACAGTGATGGACCTTAGGGTTAGGGTTTGGGTTAAGGTAAGTGGATAGTTAGTGGTGTATGTATAGTTTAGTGTAGGGTAAGGTGTATAAGTTTAGGTGTATGTGTGTGAATTGCTGTTTGGTTGGTGTGCTTGTGTTGTGTGTATGTGTTTTGGAACAGCAAATTTTTTCCCTAGGAAAAAAATTGTTGTTCCAAATGTTCGATGTTTTTTTTTTCGATTGCTAGGGTTCGATATTAGAACACTCGACATTTTTAATGCTCGGTGTTCTAATATAGACCCGATATTGTTGGATCCAACCATGCTGGCATCACATAACTGATATTAAACCATATTCTTCATTATGTTCACAGTTTATTCAAAGAGGAAATCAAAGACACACATTTTGCTTTTAGAAATGATCCCCTTTACAAAGATACAAGAGTCCTTTACTGACCTTCTGAAACAAGATATCTATATGACAGAAATGTAGGCTGACACAAAGGTTATCAAGTTTGGTATAGCTTGTCTTAAATTTTCTAAGATTAGATTAGATCACATGGCAAATATATATCTTCTTAAGCATGAAGTGATGATCCTACATAAAAATTAACCACACACAAAAATGGATGTGTGAATTCCATCGTAACTTCAGTATCACTCTAAATAATAGACTGTGGTATACCCCTAAAAATGACCTGGTAAGGACTGCTGTAATGACTTGATTTTTTCTTCATTCTCTCAAAATACATATATTATGTGTCTCCATAATTTGGTGCAGTCTGGACATATTAAGTGAGGTGGTTTATTCCACAATCACTATGAAAATCCTGTAAGTCACTGACTTCTTTAGACTGTCTCTGATAACAGTGATAAAGTTTAATTTTTTCAGAATTTCTCTGATCTGTATCAAGTGTAAGCTGCTAAATGCTTTCTTGGTGCATTTAAATGTTATTCCCAAGAAAACAGCAGTTTGCAGATATGAAAAGCATTTAGAGATATAGCATGTTACATACCGTCTATCACACATTCCTAACTAAATGTCAGTAATAGCAGCTTTGCTTATTTATCTGTGACTGACGATGGATACTTCACTGACCTGCTAAATTAGAATAAAACTACATTTTGGATTCTGCATTGTCCTTAATCTTCTATACTTATATAAATAATAGCAATGTTGCACTGGCCAATATGAGAATATTTTTCTGTTTGCTAATTTGATGCAAGTCTGATCCCTATGCTGTATGTAAAGAAATATTGAAAAAAAAAACTCTTTGCAAGAATTTTACATTAGCTGTTATATGTTCTTAGCACAACTTTTCTGAACTTGGCAAAGTTCAGGTTTGGATGTGAAAACTGGGCACCATGAATAACAGTGAAAACTACAAAAAAGAGTGAAGGTACCGCAGTGTCACACAGACAAAATCTGATTAGGAAAAAATAAGGTGAGGCCCTTATGGTCTGTGGTAGGAAAAAAATGAAATTTTTTTGTGTCATAACGTTTCTAGTTACTGATCATAAGGGATATTACAGTGAACAAACAAACAGATTAGATAGATAGATAGATAGATAGATAGATAGATAGATAGATAGATAGATAGATAGATAGATAGATAGATAGATGGATAGAGGATGAAGCTGTTAGTAGTTACCAGTTCAATGAGTCGTCTAAGGTAATCTAGCTTCAGTCTCTTGCAACCATGCTTTAGTTTTTGCACTTCTAAAAAATGTTAAAATGCCATATTAGAAGTGACTTCTTATGCATCTGTTTAGCAAATATAGATGGCATATTTACATATTCCTGCAACAATTTAAAGACTTTACAAAATGCTTTCAGATTCAATGCACTTAAGTCAACTGACGTTTGCTTACTACTGAAAGATAAAGATCCAGTCAGGAAAATAATTCAAATTCTATATACTTCTGTCCAGAATGAAACTCCTAGTGTTATTTTGAGCTTTGCAACAGAAAAGATTTTGATCACATTTCTTCCACAATTGTAGGGCAGCTCTGAAACACAACGTTTCCCAACAGCTTCACAGTTCAGATTATAGATCTTTGTAGAAGTGGCTGTGATTAAAAGTAAGAGCATGATTGTACAAAGTTTCAGAAGAGAAGGAATATTCATGTGATCTATCTGAAATGTTTACAATATAAATTATCACTCCAAGATGCAAGATATTTAAACAGAGTAAAACTAACCCAATTCCAAAATGAGTCCTTGTGGAGATGGTGATTCATTTTATTGCTTTCCATTAATGTAGTTTCCCCAGCAGTCTGTTGAATTACCTCAAAGTTTGCTTTTTGATGA
Organism: Protopterus annectens; assembly: GCF_019279795.1. Lineage (NCBI taxonomy): Eukaryota > Metazoa > Chordata > Ceratodontiformes > Protopteridae > Protopterus > Protopterus annectens. Next base: position 540,162,997 of record NC_056732.1, on the reverse strand, counting down.
GAAAACGAACATAGGTAATACCGCTGCATTTTTACTGTATTTAAACCATTGCTTTATTATATAATACTAGTAATCGATGCCTAACATGAACAAATGTTACAGTGTTTAGGAGTAAAATGGAAGATGCCATCTTTACACAGGTCTGTTGGAAATAGGAAATGACTTGCTGAAGTGACAGATTATTTCAATGGTTTTCATTGAGCAATAAGAATGATGTGTACTGTATTTATTGAGGATATTGCACTTTCTTCCAAAGTGTGTAGAATTTAAAACATGGCAAGTTAATGTCATTAGTTTTAATTGCATAACTAACCTTCAAGTCTATGCTCAGCCTTCTTACAATGGCAAGAACATAGGATGGCATAAAGCACAACAAATTAGAAAAGAGAGGAATTTCAGTAAACTATTCTCCAGCTTTAAAAAAGTTTACTGTTTTCTGGGATCCTCTGAGGGCCTGTAATATCTCTGGGAAAGCCTGTACAATGTAAGGATTATAGAAATAAAATATCTGATAACAAAAGAAGGAATACTGATATTTAACAGAAATATCATATATTATCTTGAGCCATTTTTTTTTTTCAATTAGAGCTACTCTTGTTCAGAAGACATTAAACACCCCTCTGTATGACAATTGTGCTTTTCAAGCAAGAATGACATGTAATCTGCATTGTTTTTCTCATTTTGTACCTTGAATACCAAGGGCAAAGACAGTTGTTTTATTTTTTTTCTAGTATGCTCTTCAATCGTATTCATCATATTCTTCCTGGTTGCACTAGGTGTAGCTAGATTAACCTTCTTTATTTACATGCTGTGGTTGCAGTCATTAACTTATTGCATGTTAAAGGACCCATGAACTACAGTTTTTCTCTGCTGCCGCTTTGAATAACAAGGGGGCAGACACAGTTGCTTTATTTTATTTTCTAGCACGTTTCTTAAATTATACAGTGTTAGTTGTTCACTGTATTTATTTTTGTTCTTTCTGGCTGTACTAGTTACAAAATTGTCAAAGAGGTGATAGAAGTGAAATGGAAGTTTTAAACTTAACTCAGAATTAAACATTTCAATTAGACACTGAACTTGATGGTTATGAGCAACTCACAAGTGAAATTCAGTTAGCCTTTGTAGCAACATCCTTTGTAACTAAGGTTGTACTTTGTATAGCAAGTGTTTGTGGTCTCTTTCTCCCTGAAGTTGTTTTATCATACATATACCTTCTCCAATAATTCATCCTCTGATAACTTGCTTAGTCCATTTGAGAGTCAGTGATTCAAAGCTTCTCCCATTACTTAGTGGATGCAAGGATGAGAACAGTTTTACTGGATCGAGTGCACATGTGCACAAGGGCAATTTGGGAAGTCTGCACTTCACAATATGTCATATTTTTGGAATATGGAGAAAAAACATATGGGTAGAATAAAGGCATGCAAACTGCACACTGAAGGCACCCTCATTGCATACTAAACTTGATGACCAAGTGCTGTGAGGCAGGAACGCTAATGGCTGTGCCACTGTCCTTTTTTTTACTACAGTACACATCTTTAGTGAACAAATATATACGGAATGCCCAGGACCACGGTCCTACTTCCTTTAATTTGTTTTGTTTTAAACCAGTTAATCCACAGGACGCCAAGAAAAATTAACGCTTTTATTCACTCAAACAATTTGTAACACACGCGTTTTCGTCCTACATACAGGACTTCATCTTTACATCTTTAGTGAATCGCTCAAATCTGTACAATTTTGATAACAGTGCTTTTCTATGTGTGAATATACCTATTTTATACTTGTAAATGTTCTTGACACATAGCTAGCTAGGTCTTCTGTCAGGCGCGGCGCCATTTTTAAATATCCCCTCCTAACCCTTTCTGCTTGTCCTGCTTGCTGCTGGTCCGCCCGTAGCTGGCCCTCGGTTGTGTTTCCTTGACCCCTCTTGTAGTGGCTACCTGCCCAGCAAATAAGCTCCAGTAAAGCTCCTCCAGGAAAAGGGAATCTGACTCTGCTACCTTTCACTAGGCAGCACCTGCTCTAAAACCTGCCGCATCTGGCCCTCGGTTGTGTTTCCTTGACCCCTCTTGTAGTGGCTACCTGCCCAGCAAATAAGCTCCAGTAAAGCTCCTCCAGGAAAAGGGAATCTGACTCTGCTACCTTTCACTAGGCAGCACCTGCTCTAAAACCTGCCGCATCTGGCCCTCGGTTGTGTTTCCTTGACCCCTCTTGTAGTGGCTACCTGCCCAGCAAATAAGCTCCAGTAAAGCTCCTCCAGGAAAAGGGAATCTGACTCTGCTACCTTTCACTAGGCAGCACCTGCTCTAAAACCTGCCGCATCTGGCCCTCGGTTGTGTTTCCTTGACCCCTCTTGTAGTGGCTACCTGCCCAGCAAATAAGCTCCAGTAAAGCTCCTCCAGGAAAAGGGAATCTGACTCTGCTACCTTTCACTAGGCAGCACCTGCTCTAAAACCTGCCGCATCTGGCCCTCGGTTGTGTTTCCTTGACCCCTCTTGTAGTGGCTACCTGCCCAGCAAATAAGCTCCAGTAAAGCTCCTCCAGGAAAAGGGAATCTGACTCTGCTACCTTTCACTAGGCAGCACCTGCTCTAAAACCTGCCGCATCTGGCCCTCGGTTGTGTTTCCTTGACCCCTCTTGTAGTGGCTACCTGCCCAGCAAATAAGCTCCAGTAAAGCTCCTCCAGGAAAAGGGAATCTGACTCTGCTACCTTTCACTAGGCAGCACCTGCTCTAAAACCTGACCCATCTGGCCCACGGTTGTGTTTCCTTGACCCCTCTTGTAGTGGCTACCTGCCCAGCAAATAAGCTCCAGTAAAGCTCCTCCAGGAAAGGGAATCTGACTCTGCTACCTTTCACTAGGCAGCACCTGCTCTAAAACCTGCCGCATCTGGCCCTCGGTTGTGTTTCCTTGACCCTCTTGTAGTGGCTACCTGCCCAGCAAATAAGCTCCAGTAAAGCTCCTCCAGGAAAAGGGAATCTGACTCTGCTACCTTTCACTAGGCAGCACCTGCTCTAAAACCTGCCGCATCTGGCCCTCGGTTGTGTTTCCTTGACCCTCTTGTAGTGGCTACCTGCCCAGCAAATAAGCTCCAGTAAAGCTCCTCCAGGAAAAGGGAATCTGACTCTGCTACCTTTCACTAGGCAGCACCTGCTCTAAAACCTGCCGCATCTGGCCCTCGGTTGTGTTTCCTTGACCCCTCTTGTAGTGGCTACCTGCCCAGCAAATAAGCTCCAGTAAAGCTCCTCCAGGAAAAGGGAATCTGACTCTGCTACCTTTCACTAGGCAGCACCTGCTCTAAAACCTGCCGCATGTATGTACTTTTAGTACCACTACTTGTTTGTCACAAGATAACGCTCTGCCTCGTGGCTGCCAGCAGCTTGCCTTACTCAACACCCTACTCTCACCAGTGGCCGTTTCTATTTTCCCACATTTTTTTCCTCATCTCGACTAGCCTGTACTGCATAGCTATTACCATACACAGCCACTAGATGGCAGTATAAGTCTGCTTTCCCCTCTCTAGTTGTATTCCACTCATTAGGGAATTCACCTCTAAGCTTACTATCCACTCCCTTGAATCTACCTCAAGTAATCTTACCTGTCCTACCCTGTGTTTTGTTCCTATTTTCTTAGCTATCCTGACTTATTTATACTTGCTTGGAGTTTCTGCTCTTTCATTTTTAGCCTCCTATCTCTCCCACTACTTACATTCTCCTGCTCTTCAAACACTGACCCCTATAGTGATTTATCACTATTAACCTATACTCTTTAGTTTTTAACTCTATCTGGACTCACTATATTTCTACAGACTCTCTCGAATCCATCCTTTTACATCCTACTATTTTCCTCTCCACTTTAAGGGCTCAGCTAACCCTGGGAGTGCTCCCAAACGGGCCTCCTGATTGTTTTTCTCCTGACTTTCTTTCTCCTTCTACACACTTATTTCCCCTCCCACTAGCTACCTCTACCTCCAGTCCATCTTTACTAAGTTCTAACTCCTCCCCCTTTCCGTGCTTAACACATTTTCCCCTCTAATCAGCTATCTCTACCACCTGTCCTTTATTCCGAGGTTTTTGCCCCTTCCCCCCTCCAATACCTACCCGCCTACAACTTTTCCCGCTCTGATATCTTTATATAGTCCCCAGTAGGCGCGGCGCCATTTTTAAATATCCCCTCCTAACCCTTTCTGCTTGTCCTGCTTGCTGCTGGTCCGCCCGTAGGTAAGTGCATGTTTTTCTATGGTATTTTGTGATATTTAACCTGACAAATACTCTGTTGTCCTCTCTAATCAGCAGTATTACTGTAAACTGTTGTGGCACACTGTTTTTGGGTTTGTAAGTGCCGATACCTATGAACTGCAGAGATCGCATTTTGCCTACGTCTAGCCTATGGTGACTGTTTCTATTTTTCATTACTCCAAGTCCACTATTTCACCTGCAGTTGAAATTAGATATCTGAGTCGTAGGACTTCTATAATGTACTGCTGTTGCAAGTGAATTGTACATGCTGACATTCTGTGTTGTGTATTGTTAAAGTGCTTTGCCTCGCAGTTTTGATGCGTCAATAACACAGTATATCCATTTGTTACAATACTGTTATTTTTCTGAACTGCATTTGTAATTAGAAATACGACTTCTGTAAAGTCCTATTGTTGTAAGTGAAGCATACATGCTAGCATTCTGTGTTGTTATTCTTAAAGTGTTTTGACTCGCAGTTGATGCGTTAATAGCACAGAAAGTCCATTTGTTATATATCTCATTTTCTGCCGAACTGCAACATCCGTTTCTTGTTTTCGCTAAACCTTGCTGGCGTTTGAGCGTTGAGGCGAGCTGTATACTGTACTCAGTTTTAAAACCTCATGCCCGTATGTGGAGACAATATTCATGCTAAGTCTTTACCTGTATTGCAATTGGTATTTTTAATAACCTCATAGATTAGGATATGCTTCTCAATTAGTAGAAATGTAGTTTTTTTCTGAACTGTTTAATATTGCAGCCCTTTGTCTGTTTGCTACCTTCTCTCTGTGTGTCTCTTTCCCTTTCTATATCCTTCACCTTACTTCTCCTTTCGTTCTTAGCTATCCTGACTTGTTTATACTTGCTTGGAGTTTCTGCTCTTTCTTTTATAACCTCTCATGTTTCCCGCTACTTCTTAGCTTCAGCGACGATTGTGTGTTGTTGATGCAGTACCCTACGCTCCTTCTCTTACCTCCTCTTTCATGTTGGTGATTAGTAACCGATGTGGCATTGCCTTCTGCACTTACTTATTCTGTTTTTCTGACTATTTCCTCAGCCCCTCTTCTCCTTGCTAACTTACAGTTGTAGCTATACAGTGTATCATGGGTTACTTTTAGTCGCTTGACTAACTGTGTGAATCTTTTTCCCTTACAGCTGGCCCTCGGTTGTGTTTCCTTGACCCCTCTTGTAGTGGCTACCTGCCCAGCAAATAAGCTCCAGTAAAGCTCCTCCAGGAAAAGGGAATCTGACTCTGCTACCTTTCACTAGGCAGCACCTGCTCTAAAACCTGCCGCATGTATGTACTTTTAGTACCACTACTTGTTTGTCACAAGATAACGCTCTGCCTCGTGGCTGCCAGCAGCTTGCCTTACTCAACACCCTACTCTCACCAGTCGGCGTTCCTATTTTCCCACACTTTTTTTCCTCATCTCGACTAGCCTGTACTGCATAGCTATTACCATACACAGCCACTAGATGGCAGTATAAGTCTGCTTTCCCCTCTCTAGTTGTATTCCACTCATTAGGGAATTCACCTCTAAGCTTACTATCCACTCCCTTGAATCTACCTCAAGTAATCTTACCTGTCCTACCCTGTGTTTTGTTCCTATTTTCTTAGCTATCCTGACTTATTTATACTTGCTTGGAGTTTCTGCTCTTTCATTTTTAGCCTCCTATCTCTCCCACTACTTACATTCTCCTGCTCTTCAAACACTGACCCCTATAGTGCTTTATCACTATTAACCTATACTCTTTAGTTTTTAACTCTATCTGGACTCACTATATTTCTACAGACTCTCTCGAATCCATCCTTATACATCCTACTATTTTCCTCTCCACTTTAAGGGCTCAGCTAACCCTGGGAGTGCTCCCAAACGGGCCTCCTGATTGTTTTTCTCCTGACTTTCTTTCTCCTTGGTTCTTCCCGCTCTAACGGCTCACTCCGCTCCCCTACCCTACCCCCAATTCCCACCCACCCCCATGGGTCCTAATCTTATAGCCCTATAACCACACCCCTTTCCCTCCCATCCAATCTCTCTCCTTCCCGCCACATTACTACCAAGCCTTAACACACCCCTTCCACTCCCCCTATCACTTTCTTTACCCAGTTACCTAAATTTCTTACATTACCTTTCTCCCTTACTTATACTTATCCTTTTACCCTACTCTATCTTCTCTACTCCACTCATTCTTTATTCTCTCTAGCATCAATTCTTTTTTCCTACTTTTCAAAAGATCTACCACCCCTCTCCTGCTTGACATACTCACCCTCTCACTTGTACTTTCCTCCTTCCTCCTCACCTCTTGATAACTAAATAATGACTCCCTATATACCATCTTTGCCTTTACTCTCAATCTTACTCTTAACCACCCTTCTCTCCACATACCATCTAACCTTCTTTGAAATTTCACTTAATAACTATCAAAATGCTTCACAAAAACATACTTCTACTTTATTTACTTTCACATCATACTCTAATGTTAATTCCACCCCTAGCTATCATCTACCTTTATTCCACAGGCTACATCACCTTACTTACCTCCTACAATCACACAAAAAAACCAAACCTCTCACACTTCTAAAGAGCAATCTTTTAACTAAACTAGTTAATCCTACCCTACAAGATGGGGACATACACCCCAACCCTGGCCCTAACTCCCCTCCTCCCCAAAACTGCTCACCTAACTATAACAAAAACTTCCTCATAGGGCACCTCAACATTCAAAGCATACACAAGAAAATACCATTCATCCATGCCCTTTTAGATATCCATTCTTTTGACATCCTTTGCCTCTCTGAAACCTGGCTAAACCCAGGCACAAACGACTCAGAGATTATACCCCAAGGTTATAATGTAGTAAGACATGACCGCTTAAAACGTAAGGGTGGCGGAGTAGCAATACTTTTCAAGAATCAACTTAACATCTCTACCCAACCAGCATGTCCAAACCAAGATAGCAAAATAGAAGCCATCATTATTAAACTCCAACTAAATGCCAAAAAAGCCCTTTACATTATATGCGTGTATCTTCCTCCAGGCAACAACATTCCAATATTAGAAGACTTTCTAAGCTGGGTTTCTACTACCTACCCCCAAGAAACCATAATTCTTGGCGACGTTAACATAGATTGGAACACTATCAATGATGTCAATCCCTCCTCTCATATTAACCTACACGGTTTCACCCAAACCATTACCTCAACTACAAGGGTCCATAAGCCCAGTAAGAGAGAGAGTATATTAGACTGGATACTCACAAATAAAGTAAACAAACAGTATCAAGTAGGTACTATGCCAGACGATGTCAGTGACCACTCCCTAACCTTTATTACTAGACAAAAATCAGAATGTGTTAACCTCCCAAATACTAGGCTAATTCGATCCATCAAACATTTTAACATAGACCTCTTCCAAGCTGAACTGAGAGCATGCAATTGGAATTGCTTAAAATTACTTCCCCTGGAGGAGGCAGTCTCATATTTCAACACTACCTTCTTATCCATACTTGATAAACATGCTCCTGAACGTTCTATTAGAGTAAAAACCAAAACAGCCCCATGGCTTACCAACAATACTAAAAACATCATTCAAACTAGAAACAGAGCATGGACAAAATGGAGATGCCATAGACAAAACCCTGATTTAATTCTTTTTCGCCAGCTTAGAAACTTAGCTAAAAAATCAATAATCTCTGACAAGAAAAATACTACTGTGAACTTCAGGAAACTCATCTTAACAATTCTAAATACTTCTGGTCATCAGTAAATAGACTTCTCTCCCCAGGAATTGCTAAAACTCCATCCCCAATAAATGCTGACCCAGAAACCCCTCTCCAGACTGCTAATGCTTTCAACTCTTTTTTCTCTGAAACTATTCAATCCCTAGCCAAACAAATGAACACCAACAACTCTTATATTCCAAATAATATAGCTAACTCCTCCTTTAACTTCTCTCTAAAACCCATATCTACTTCTTTCATATATAGACTCATTCATAAACTGAAACCTTGCACCCTTCTGCAGACAAGCTCCCTTCTCTCTTCCTTCAAAAGCGGCCAAAGAAATAGCTTACCCTATATCCTTACTTATAAACAGAACTATCCAAGAGGGAACCATCCCTGACATCTGGAAAATCTCCTATATTATCCCACTACATAAAGGTGGTAACTCCCTTGACCTCTCTAACTTTAGACCTATCGCCTTCTCTCACCCCTAGCAAAAATCATGGAAAATGTATTCATCAGCAACTTGTGCACTATCTCTCTCTTCACAACATAATAGCAAACTGTCAGCATGGCTTTAGACCTCACCACAGTACCACCACTGCCCTTCTTTCCTTCATAGATACTATCAACAAAAATCGTAACAACAATACTCTCTCTTCCGCTCTCTTCATTGATCTCTAAAGCTTTCGATATGGTCAACCACTCTCTCTTAATCAATATTCTTGAATCACTCTCTTGTGACAAATTTGCCATTAAGTGGTTTAAATCTTATCTTAACAACAGACAACAAGCAGTATTATGGGAAAACCATATCTCATCACTCTTGCCCATTTCCATCGGAGTTCCCCAGGGCTCCATTCTTGGTCCTCTTCTGTTCTCTCTCTTTATTAACGATCTACAGACTGCTATCCCTCAAGCTACCTGCATACAATACGCAGATGATTCTACCCTTATCTGCTCGGCACCATCCCCTACAGAACTGATCTCACTGACCCAAAATACCTTTAACTCCGTAGAAACATGGTTTTCTAAACGTTTTCTCCTTCTAAATGCTAAAAAAACAAAACTCCTCCTCTTCTCCCCACCACTCGATCCCCACCTTTAAACTTTACCATTTCCTCAAATAACGGTACTCTCATCTCACCTGATCTCACTACAAAGCTTTTAGGAATAACCATTGACAATAATCTCTCCTTCGATCAGCACATTAACAACAACATCAAATTAGTTAACAGAAAATAGGATCCCTTTATCGCATCAAACCTTTTCTAACCCCAGCAACTAGAATCAAAATTGCACAATCTCATCTTTTATCAACTCTCCTATACTCCCCTATTTATACAAACCTTAAGCAAAGTAACCTCAACAAACTTACAACCTGCTATAACAACATAGCTCGCTTTGCCACTAGTAACCCATTTAGGACCCACCATTGTCTAAATCTAAAACAACTAGGCTGGCTAGAATTTCAAAACTACCTTATAATTCCTCAACTCACTATAGCCCACAACATTTTATACCTACCTGACAACACCCCAATACTCTCTCAACTTCTAATCCCTTACAACAATCTCAACTCACTTCGCCTCCTCTTGTAAACTCATGACAAAATCTATAAAGGCAAACAACACAGCAGGTGTTTCTTTATTCACTAACACAATAGGTAAAAGCTGGAATCTCCTACCTAGTGACATAACTCTGACCACATCCCTGCCACTTTTCAAACAAAACTTAAACAATACTTCCAAAATCATTGGCTGTGCTCCTGCAATACACCTGGCTAACCATTTTCTCTGTCTCCCCTCCTCTCTTTTCTTCTCTACCCTCCTCAGTTTTGTTTCTTTCACTGTTTTGAGATCAAGTATGTACTTTTTGTACAATTGTGTATATTTAATGAACTGCTTATAGTAAAAGTGTTCCTTGTAAATTTTCTTTCCTTTTTTGTAAGATCTGATCTTAGCTGTTAACTTAAAATAGTAAATTTTATTATGTAATGTACTTAGTATATAGTGGAGCTTTTCTCCTCGGGCCTCTGCTGAAAATGGACATTGTATCCAGCCAGACTAGCCCGGTCAACAAATGTAAAATAAAATAAAAAAAATAAAAATTCTGGCTGGCATTTATTTGCAACATAACTGACATTTGTGTAGTAGCATTTAAATGTCATAGCACCTGTACTAATTTCTAAATTATCTTACTATTCATGGTTCCATTTTGAGGCTACGTCATAAAGCCATTTTTTCCAAAACATGTTAGATCTGATTTTTGTCTACTTATGGTTTGACTTCCATTCCTACATGACACAAAAATGGTTCTACTAAACAAAGCAGAGGTCAACTTAGACTTCCTGTCCTCATGTTTTAAAATTTAAACTATGTTTGGGTCTGATAAGGTCACTAGATATGTATGCACTCCCAAGACTACAGGTCTATGTATGTAACCAGTTTTGAGGAGGCCCATATCTCTTTCAGACTGTGGAATATATAATGTTAGTATACACTGAATTGTATACAGTATATTATTTGATAAGCATGAAATATTTTTCTTGTTTTCCTGTTCAACTGATCAAATAGCTTTGGGGCAAGTCAGTCACTCCAAAACTGTAATTAGGGCAGAAAGAGCAAATTAGCTTTATAGCTTGGACTTTATACCTACATGTAAAGACTGTTTCCAATATTAGTTTTACACTTCTGAGGTATTCATTCCTGATTTTCATTCACATTTGTTCATGTTTTATTACAGATCCTTCATCAATTCCCAAATATTTATACACTCACTCCTGCTGAAGTTCCTTTCTATATTCCTGTCCTGGATTAATATTTTCTCGGTCCTGCAGCTTTCCTGCTTTAAAAGTTGCTTTTGCACATTTATCAATACCAAATGACATTCTGATATTATTTGAGAAAGTGTTGACCACTTGCAGTTGTGCTTTTAACTCCTCAGTTAATGAACTATATAGTTTTAAGTCAATCGCCAAAAGTAAGATGAGAAATCTTTAAACAACATTGTTTTCTGGGATCCAAAATATAACCATGGCCTGTTCTGTTAAGTAAACAGCTTAACGAGTTAAGGGCAAGCAAAATAGCAACAATAACAAAGAATCCCCCAGGAATATTGCCCTGTGAATTTTTCTCTGGGATGATAATTTGTCCTTTGTTGCAGCTTAACTGCAACGTGGTTTGCCACTGTTTGATGGTCACTGTAATATAATTGATCAATGTAGGGTTTATCTTACATATGTGTAAGCATTCCTTTATCCACGAATGTGGGGTACTGTCAAATCCTTTTTTGGAATCTTCACATGCCATACTTAAGATTTTACTTATTTTTTACAGTTTTCTATTATGGCTTTATTTAGCAACAAGTGATCCTTTGTGCCATATAACTTTCTTTCGTTACCCTTTTGTTCTATTGCCATGACTGAGTTTTATTCTAAATGACTATAAAATCTGTCTGCATCAATTCTAGTATATAGTTTGTATAGCATCACAAAGTAAGATATTGGTCTAGCATTTTAAGATGGCTTGCAGGTTCACTCTTAAGGAGGAGTATAATTTTTCTGTTGTTAATCAGGTTGATGTCTGTTTGGGATGTGCATGTAAGTAATTCTTACTCAGGGCTAAATCTTTGTGCGAAGATGTTAATGCTTTTAGCCAGAAGTTAGATACTGCATCTGATCTAAGCCTGGTACTTTTAGCCAGAAGTTAGATACTGCATCTGATCTAAGCCTGGTGTTTTCCATTTAGGAGCTTTTCTTAATTTTAAGTAAATAACAACAGTACCTCCTGTAGAAGGCAAATGCTAGAAGGATATAATCAAGTCACACCAAAAAATACTAAAAAATAATAACAGAAGTTTATTAAAACTGAGGTGAGTGCTTTCACAGTGGTAAACACTGCTTCATTAGCAGTTTTGTTGTGACTTGACTGTATCCTACTAGCATTTGCCTTCTACTGGGGATACTGTTGTTACTTACTTGTGATTTGTATTCTCATTGTTTTGGGGACTTTTTTTGCTTTTCTTAATTTTGTTTCAATTTCTTTGGTTGTTACATCATCCCATTTCATATTCTATACTTTAGAACAATGTACTGTTTATTTTAAAATTTTTCAGTTATGCAGCATCTGTATTTTCGACATGGTCTTCACAAATATTTTTTTCAAAAATGTATATATTTCATCCTTTTGGTAGTGTTTCTATTCATTTTGCTTTGTTTACTAGTTCCCTATAAAACTATTTTGGGTCATCAATCATTTGCTTATTTTATACTTTTCCTTCATATACTTTTCTGCCTGTGCTGATATTTTCAGTTTATTATTTGCAATAGTGTATGATAGCGCCTGGCCTGTTTTGATACAATGTCTCACACTTCTTGTCAACTGCTTATTATCTGTTATTAATTTAGATGCATAGTAATATATTCTATTTATTTCTATGTCACATGAATTTCTCTTAACAGTCCTGATTCCTGTGTTCATCTGTTTTACCAAAATTCTAATATTGTGGATCTTATTTACTTTCTTTAAATATTTTTTTCATTTATCGTAATATGTCCATCCATCTCTATTAAATCAAACAGCTCTTCCCTAAGATCATTTTCTTCTAGACTGAGAGCACCTACTTTGCTGTCTATTTCCTGTGGGTATTGTATAGAAAGTTCCAGAACATCTTCTTGTGACATATCCTATGGTAACTTATTTGCCCATCACTCCACAACATTGCCTGTGTCAGAGTTGCATCTGTTTCCTCCTACTTTCCTTGCTGTTCAACTGAACTTTTGTACCACTTTTGTACAGCCTTCAGATTCCTCCTGCTCCACATGTTTTTCCTTAATCTGGGGACTCATTGTACCACCATATCGTGACATTGACTGTGCTGGATTTTCGTCACTAAATCCTTCATTTCACAGATAACTTAGTTTCTGTTTGTTTAACTTCCACCTTACTGATCCGCTTTTTTTCTTATTTTTATACTGTGAAAGTTTCCATGTCTGGATGCATTTGCTGTATATCTCTTCAAATATCTTTGTAGCTTCTTTTTTGTATTAATTAGTTTGGCTTTCTCAATTCCATAAATATTGTATCATATTGGATCTTTTTTCTTTCCCATGTCCATATTTCTTTTTTATACCATTCAAAAATGTCTGTGTTTCATTCTTTATATTTGTGCACTCCCCCTACCACTTCTTTTTCCAGGCAGCTAAACGTTCTTTGTCTAGTTAATGTTTTTAGTTTTATCCCCATAGAGACTAGTCCCCTAATGTATGAGTCATCTATTGTGGCTGATTGCTGGAGCTGTGAGAGAGAATGGGATACCTGGATTCTGAGAAATTTGCTGTCTCTGCCAAAAAATCTCCCTTTCTACAAACCCCAAAACTGGAATCTGAAACTACAGGGGATGTTGATATTAGGACCATTTCAGTTAACATTCTATCTTGTGGAATTTTGCAAAAGTTATTATTAGTATCACATGTGCCAAGAGACCTAGAATCCTGAAACATTCCCTTGTTGAGAAAGAAGTCAGACTATAAAAAACCCAGGAATAGATCTAGATATAGATCTACTTTTTCTTGCGAAAAATAGCACCTTAAACCAAGGTATCCAGGAGACACCCTAGGAAAACAATTCTCTGTGAAGGAATCAGACAAGACTTTTGTATGTCCTCCTGGAAAACCTGTTTATATAGGAGATCCCTTACCCAGGTCAGACACTGCAGATTCTTTTTCAAAGTGTCAGGAAAGATAAGTAAACAGTCTAAATAAGGGTATTCTTGGATACCTCACAGCCATCCGTAGGCTACCACAGGAGCTATACCTTAAGCAGCAGACAGACCAAGGGGTAATGCAGAAGATTGATAATGGGATAGAGGCACAGACAACCTTAAAATCATCTGAAATCTGGATCAGTAGGAATGTAATGATGCACATTTTTTAGAACTAAGGTAACTAGAAAACTCGAATGGAGAATAAAGTCTAATAAGTTTTGAAGTGACATTAGTTTAAACCTGAACTCTAAAACATGTTGAGAAAGGATAGACTAATCTCGTAAAGTCTTTATTCTTTGACACAGCAAAGATCCTTGAATGAAACCTTTCTCATAATTAAGGAGGGAGAGCTTCTGTCACTCCCTGGGATAGCATATGCTGAATAACAAGAGTGAAAAGGAGAGTTTGGTTTGATGGATGAGGGAGTATCCCTCTTAAAGAGGGAGACACTCTCACTCATACCTGTGATGGATGGGGGAGTATCCCTCTTAAAGAGGGAGACACTCTCACTCATACCTGTGATGGATGGGGGAGTATCCCTCTTAAGGAAGGGAGACACTCTCACTCATACCTGTGATGGATGGGGGAGTATCCCTCTTAAGGAAGGGAGACACTCTCACTCATACCTGTGATGGATGGGGGAGTATCCCTCTTAAAGAGGGAGACACTCTCACTCATACCTGTGATGGATGGGGGAGTATCCCTCTTAAGGAAGGGAGACACTCTCACTCATACCTGTGATGGATGGGGGAGTATCCCTCTTAAGGAAGGGAGACACTCTCACTCATACCTGTGATGGATGGGGGAGTATCCCTCTTAAGGAAGGGAGACACTCTCACTCATACCTGTGATGGATGGGGGAGTATCCCTCTTAAGGAAGGAAGACACTCTCACTCATACCTGTGATGGATGGGGGAGTATCCCGCTTAAGGAAGGGAGACACTCTCACTCATACCTGTGATGGATGGGGAGTATCCCTGTTAAGGAAGGGAGACACTCTCACTCATACCTGTGATGGATGGGGGAGTATCCCTCTTGAAAAAGGGAGACACTCTCACTCATACCTGTGATGGATGGGGGAGTATCCCTCTTAAGGAAGGGAGACACTCTCACTCATACCTGTGATGGATGGGGGAGTATCCCTCTTAAGGAAGGGAGACACTCTCACTCATACCTGTGATGGATGGAGGAGTATCCCTCATAAGGAAGGGAGACACTCTCACTCATACCTGTGATGGATGGGGAGTATCCCTCTTAAGGAAGGGAGACACTCTCACTCATACCTGTGATGGATGGGGGAGTATCCCTCTTGAAGAAGGGAGACACTCTCACTCATACCTGTGATGGATGGGGGAGTATCCCTCTTGAAGAAGGGAGACACTGTCACTCATACCTGTGATGGATGGGGGTGTATCCCCCTTGAAGAAGGGAGACACTGTCACTCATACCTGTGATGGATGGGGGCGTATCCCCCTTGAAGAAGGGAGACACTGTCACTCATACCTGTGATGGATGGGGGCGTATCCCCCTAGAAGAAGGGAGACACTGTCACTCATACCTGTGATGGATGGGGGCATATCCCCCTTGAAGAATGGAGACACTCTCACTCATAACTGTGATGGATGGGGGCGTATCCCCCTTGAAGAAGGGAGAGACTCTCACTCATACCTGTGATGGATGGGGGCGTATCCCCCTTAAAGAAGGGAGAGACTCTCACTCATACCTGTGATGGATGGCGGAGTATCCCCCTTAAAGAAGGGAGAGACTCTCCCTCATACCTGTGATGGATGGGGGAGTATCCCCCTTAAAGAAGGGAGAGACTCTCCCTCATACCTGTGATGGATGGGGAGTATCCCCTTAAAGAAGGAGAGACTCTCCCTCATACCTGTGATGGATGGGGGAGTATCCCCCTTAAAGAAGGGAGAGACTCTCCCTCATACCTGTGATGGATGGGGGAGTATCCCCCTTAAAGAAGGGAGAGACTCTCCCTCATACCTGTGATGGATGGGAGAGTATCCCCCTTAAAGAAGGGAGAGACTCTCACTCATACCTGTGATGGATGGGGGAGTATCCCCCTTAAAGAAGGGAGAGACTCTCAGTCATACCTGTGATGGATGGGGGAGTATCCCCTTAAAGAAGGGAGAGACTCTCACTCATACCTGTGATGGATGGGGGAGTATCCCCCTTAAAGAAGGGAGAGACTCTCACTCATACCTGTGATGGATGGGGGAGTATCCCCCTTAAAGAAGGGAGAGACTCTCACTCATACCTGTGATGGATGGGGGAGTATCCCCCTTATAGAAGGGAGAGACTCTCACTCATACCCGCGATGGATGAGGGAGTATTGCCCGTAAAGAAGGGAGAGACTCTCACTCATACCCATGATGGATGAGGGAGTATCCCCCTAAGGAAGGGAGAGACTCTCACTCATACCCGCGATGGATGAGGGAGTATCCCTCCTAAGGAAGGGAGAGACTCTCACTCATACCTGCGATGGATGAGGGAGTATCCCTCTTAAGGAAGGGAGAGACTCTCACTCATATCTGCGATGGATGAGGGAGTATCCCTCTTAAAGAAGGGAGAGACTCTCACTCATATCTGCGATGGATGAGGGAGCATCCCTCCTAAGGAAGGGAGAGACTCTCACTCATACCTGCGATGGATGAGGGAGTATCCCTCTTAAGGAAGGGAGAGACTCTCACTCATATCTGCGATGGATGAGGGAGTATCCCTCTTAAAGAAGGGAGAGACTCTCACTCATATCTGTGACCTTGATGGATTATTTTCAGAATCCATCGGGATGTCAGAGAGAAATGGAGGTTCATACTTTCTGGAAGAATTAGGAGATTGCCAGGGTAGGAAAGAGGGGTGAGGGGGGTTTCTTCATGTAGTTATTTGGACTTATTAGACTCTCATTTGTTCTGAGGGGGTTCTTGCATTCTTTTTTTAATCTTACTCAATTGCTTTTTAAATATTTCATTGTCAGCAGCTTGGTCCTTTTTTTAGCTTTTTAAAGATGGTTGCAGAGGGAGCATTAAATCTCTTGGTAAACTTGGAAAACAAGGGCTGAAGAATCTGAGAGATCCCTTGAATTAGCTTACCTCTCTCATTGTGCTATTTAAGAACCTCTGCAGCAGACAGTCCAAATGCTAAGTCTCTGTCTAAGGGAGAATTCAAAATGATTTCTCCTCAGAAGAGGAAATAGATGACAGAATATACCTGATATTCAAAAAAGAGGAAAGCATAAACTGTAACACATAAGCTTGACAGCTGAGAATCCTAAAAGCAACTATAGCATAAGAATAGACTTTTCCCCCCAAATCTATCAAAATCCTTCCCATCCTTGCCAGATGGAGAGGGAGTAATATTAGCCAAATATTTAGCAGCAGCTGGGCTTAATAAAGCAATAGCTCCTGGTTCAGATGTGGAATGACTCTATAAAAACTGAAAAGACTGAGGAAATTTATACAACCAATGTACTTTCTGTTAGTAGACTAGCTGGCAGGCAAGTTATAGGCTGTGACAAAAATATCATGTAGAGCTGAATGAACAAGAGGAATTGGGGTAATTTCTGGCTATTCTATTTGCAATAAGTTATAATGTTTTTTTTGGACTGAGAAGCATCTTGATTTTCCCACTGAAAAAGTTGACTCATTTTGGAAATAGTTTCACAGAAAGAGAATCCTTCAAAGGGAGGTCCTTGAAGTCACACTCTCCTCAGGATCTGAGTCAGAAACTTGGGGATACAAAACTTAATCTGTCTCCTCACAATCATTTGAGGTTCAAAGTATTGAATCTCTTCAGAAAATGAGAAGAAACAGTTATATTGAAGGGTCAAGAGCCTGACACAAACCATGTGCTAAGCCCAGGAAATCACTCCTGTCCAGAATAACTAAGACAGAGGAAGAAGCATATGCAAATTTGTGTGTTATTGGCAGGAATTTCTTTAGAAACAGACCCAATTTTTTCCAGGTAAAAAATACCCAGGAATAGGCACTGACAAAAGTGGTTCTCTCTTGCCTACCAAGGTCATTCTAACAGCCACAGAGGGTGTACCTAACTTCTGGTCAATAGTGGCTGCAATGACCACACCAGCATGAGCCAGGGAAAAGGGTAAATAGTCCGAGGAACCAGTTTTGGCCACAGCAGTCACCCACCTGGTGCTGAGACACTTCAGTAACTTGCTGTGGTGGCAAAGGCTTTTAAGAGTGTTCTTCTTTTTATGGATGAAGGAAGGAAGAACCAAGGGACCAGTAAGTTGTTCCATGTCTAATTCTGAAGAAAGCTTGGCAGCAGTAGATGGTAAAATATATAAATTGTAAAACATATTTTTTCCCAATTAAACATAATAAAAGGCAGTTTAAACACTTACCCCAGCCCCTAAATAGTAAATTAGTATGTTTACCACACAATTAGTAGTTAAAATTAGTTTTAACAACTTTTTATCACAAAAGTAAAAAAGTGATGTTCCTATTTAAAAGTAATTAAAAGTCAAGTGGCAGTCATTAAAGAACATTTTTCCTATGTCAAATAATTAAGTTTTACAGAAAAAACAGAAAAAAGTAAAGTTTATATCATAAAAATTAAAATGGAAGTTTGCTTTCCTCCGAAGGGAGATTTTCTGTCCAGCCCTGGTATAGCATTAGCTGACCATTGCTCCTAGAAAGTCCACTTGAGGAGTGCTGTTTGGTGGCAAGAGGGCACTGAAGAGTGTAGTGCCCGAACCTGAGTTTTTAATCAGCTGAGCTGAAGCTGACTTATGATTCAGGCACATGAAAGGTGCCTTGAAAGCATAAGAAGCTGTCTGGCTATTATATCCTAAGCAGGATATAACACACCTAGCTTAGGCTACTGTAGCAGTGATCAAATGGTGAACATCTTATTTTTTGGAGAAATGTTGCCCTCCCCCAGCACACATATCATGATGTCATGTTAGATAATAGTGCTAGAGTTGATATGGAAACATTGAACTGTGGCAGGCTGTTTTTAGGCTTGCTTTTATTTTTTCCTGGGTTTTGACTTTGACAGAATAAAAACAGTGTAAATACAGTCACATTCAGCATTTTGTCTAAACAATATTTTGTATTTTACACAGCAGTGCTTCTCAATGCATTATGATTAAGTTTGTGCAATAGTGAAATAGGTTATATCTGTGTTTTGTACTGCTGGTAGATTCATGCTTGCTGTAGTTAATTTTATTTTTAAAAATGGAAGGAAGGGTTTGTTTTGTTTCTATGAAAATACTCATTTAGCTATAATTTGCAAGTGTGAAAGCAAAGATGATGATGTTGTTTGTGGTGTGCATAACTCTCAGCTATCTACAATATTGCAAAATATCCCTGGCTGGGTTTTCAGTCACACATGTAGAACTTTAACACAATACCACTGCATATTTCATGCATGACTCCAACATGTACACATCCCAATCTATCTCCAAGAGCTAGTCCAAGCACTAGCATTATTCCACTCTCTATCACTGTCCAAATAGTTTAAAAAATAAAGTTTCATACTACATTTCCATCAGAAAAAATTCATATGACATTGAAAAGAATTTAAATCATGTACCAAATTGTACTCCTTTGCCAAAGATCAACTGTGTGTGTGTGTGTGTGTGTGTGTGTGTGTGTGTGTGTGTGTGTGTGTGTGTGTGTGTGTGTGTGTGTGTGTGTGTGCGCGCGCGTGTGCGCACGCATGTGTGTGTCTGTTCAACAATGTGTGACAAAGCTTCTGTGATGGTCATGATGGTGCTCATTCTTAATTTGTATTTCATGGCTAATTTTAAGAAAATATCCATATAATTCACTTACTTCTCCCTTACATACCAACCCAGGTGCATACTGCTGCCACATAAAGCATTACCAAAAGTAGCAGTGCACTTCTGTGAACTAACAGTGATAAAAGCAAGTCTGACCTCAAAATGAAAGTAATACCTTCACCAGTGTAAAAAGTATATTTACTTTAGTAATCAGCAGCAAAAGAAATTCATTATATCCGAGAAGGACCCATACTATTTGTGATTTCCCAAACACCTTTCACTACAGTATGGTGGAAGCCACACAGGCTCATCAACATCAACAACATGAACATAAATGTCATCTGGACTTCCTGCTGAACTCAAATAGGGGTCATCCTGATAAGGATTTATAACTTCAGCATTAGACATTAGATAAAGAATGTAGACAAAACTGCTATCACTAGTTAAAAAAAATCAGACCCTGATTTTTAGAACCACATTCATTCAATGAACTGACATCCTTAGTGGAATGCCTCACATTACATCAAAGGTCAGAGGTCATTTTATAGAGAATTACATGGACGTTGAGTATCACAGAGTGAAGAGTAAGAAAGGGAATAATGTTCACAAACCATGAGATGATTATGGCAAAACCACAGAAGGATGCAATGCAATAATATAATAACCATGAAGGTGAGAACAGCACCACATTTTATCACACCTGACCATAAAATGGACTCTGCTGGATTACCATGACCGGCTAGACACAAAGCCACACTGATCATCTTAGTCTTTATGTTGCTTAACTATAGAAAACCAACTAGCCTTTCCTGAGTATCTTCTCCGAGGCCTCGCCTGAATGGAGCTGAGGCATACAGGTGTGTAGTTATTTTGGTCAGTTTTTGATTTCTCTTTATGCAACACTGCTATGCCTTTTTTCTAGTTTCTAGAACCTTCTCATTTTTAGCTGTGTAGTTGAGGGGGTCTGTTATGAGATCTATGAATGCTACCACCTGTCTTCTCAGAATTCTGGAAACAATTCCTTTTAATAGAATTTGCATGGTATCATC